>NC_037343.1:39589931-39890781 GCF_002263795.3 Bos taurus | reverse complement strand
TCCTCTTATTTTTGTAACAACAACAAAAACTGAGCATGAGGAATCTGAAGATTTAGAGAAGATTTATGTTATACCAAGGTTTCATTTTTGCCTGATTGTGAAACCTAGTGAATTAAAAAGCCAGTTTTAAACGCACCACATGGTATTTTTCTGGTCATGTATCAATCCGAGAGGAAAAAATGGAGACGAAGTACAGTTTACTAATTAGAATCCCAGTGATTAAAAAAAATTCCAGCAGGAGGAGCTCTAACATGCTTTAGAGTTCAAGCTTGAAAAACAAAAACACTGAAAGCAAACAGAAAAACAGAGAGGTGGTGTGCTTTGCAAGCTGCCATGTCAGTGAACAAATATGTAACGGAGTCCAATTAAATGCTCAGTGCGAAGACAGAATGGCCCACATTTTCTCCCTTCCACAAGTCTCCGTGTTCTGATGCAGTTAAACTGGGCACGGATCTGTGGTGTCAGGGAGCAAAAGGTTGATTTCTAGGCAAGTGTAGAAATTATTCTTTTCCTCTTGAAGTATCATATTGTTTCTAAATGAGTCTTCTGACGCTGGCTCAAAAACTGCCATTTTAAAATGAAATCTTCATCGGCGTTTGAAGGCACTACAAAAACTCCTGAATGTTCTTCTCCTTTACTCTGTGGCTTGTTGGACGCTTTTTTTAAAATGAGAGAAATGCTGTGTTTGTAAAAACTGGTGCTAAAAGGGCAAGGAATCATAAGTCCCCTGGGCCATGTAAAGAGTCTGCAGAAAGAATTACAGCTTTCTAACACACTCACACACATCAACTGGAATACAAAGAATTTACTCAGGAAAACAGTGAGAAGTATATGAATTTAACAGTTACCGGATTTTGGGGGTAAGCCTTTCCATTCTGGACAGTGTTGTGGGAGAGGGATAGACAAGTGGGTGCACAGTATGATCACAATTACTTAACCTGAAGGAAATTTTCAACCAATCCCTTCTAATCGTTCGCCAATAAGAAGTCAAACTTTTTGTTTTACACCTTAATGGTATGCCCACATTTAAAAATTTTATACTCGCTCCTACAGAAACTTTAACTAGACCAATTCAGGCCAAAAGTCACTAAATAAAGCTAGTCTAGACGGAAAAATCTATGAAAACCATATGTCTTTTAGGCATCTGTCTTACAAAAAACTGCCATCATCTTGGAGAAATAGTTCACAAAATATGCTTTTAGGAAAACACTGCTGTAATGACCATGGGAGCTGTGCTCAAGAAGACGGCTGGGGAGAGCAAAGCTAGAATGTTTACAAATAAGAGGCTCTCATTTCTACATATATCTGTCTGTAACCATCACTGAGAGGATGGGCAAAGGCAGATGTAATTTATATTTCCACTCTTCTAGAAGGGATCAAAAAAGTTTACAGTTTTGTTCCTTCACACCCCCACAGAATGTTAGACCAACGGATCTCAAAGCATCTCTGTTCTCACTCACAGAAAACTGTTTTGAATAATCTTGTACGTGGATGGGGCCAAAAAACCAGAACATTTTCTTCTGATTATTACCTCATCTGGCGGGCCTGCCAAACACAGCTAGAAGGCAGGTGTCCGACAGAAGTAACCAACGGAAGACCGTCCTATATAATTGGGTGTAGTGCCTAACTTAGAGACAAAAGGGATCAGAATGACGGGGAGTACAAAGCAGGAATGCAATGAGAATGCAGTAAAGACAAATGTCCTAAAACCTTGCCTTTCTGCTTTAACATCGCTTTCCGGACTGGAGACAGTGGTCAGCACTACCTTCGTCATTCTAGCTCCATATTTTTGTACCTCAAAATGCACCTTAATAAGTGGTATGAAATCCACAGACAAAAATGTAAAGGTTAACTTTAATGATAAAAATAACAACATATAGACAGAAACCTGAATAGTCTACAGAGACTGGGAAAGTATTTGTAAGTTGCAAAGATTCCCTGTGACCCTCAAGAATATTTTGCTGAGACTTCTTGCTCTACAGGGAAGGGAACAACACAGTAACCGTGGTTATCGGTATGAATGCCTCATGTGCTGTTCAGTCACAAGACTGAATAAACACTATATATCAAATGGAAAGGGTCCTGGGTTGAAGGAGGCGAGTATAGTAAAAAAAAAAAGAGGGAAATCTACAAGATGTCATCAATCACACACCAAAGTTTTAAGCAAAAGCAAGAAACACGATTTCAACATGTTTATTCAAAGATACGGTGCCTCAAAATGAATTTCCAAATACTTATTAGTTTTAGAGTATTAAGATGGTAATAGGGTAGTTTAGAGTGTTCGAAATATTAAAACAAATCTAGGAATCATATCAACAACCCTCATCACAGATCCCTAAACTGAACTGGAGAGCATTTAAGTAGGTTAATCAAAGTCCGCTGATGAATTGCAGGGATTTTTATGGTCCATTAATTTCAGTCCTGAGAGTTCTGATACTACTACTATTACAGCTAAAACTATAACTTTTCTTTCTTTCAAAGGATATGTACAGCATGGATTTATTGTGACTTTAGACCCAGTTACGTGGAGGGAAATTACTGCAGTGGTTTCTCTAGTTAACACATTTACTAATGTTTCCTTAATTTTCCACCCCAAGAGGCAATAATTAAGGTAGCACTGGCCTCACATGAAGTTTTATTATTTTAGTTATTAAAATACTTTCCAATACTGCTAAGAAGTAAAAAGAAATTCTAGTTGTTTTAAAAATAAGTAGACGTTTTCCTCATTTTTATAGCTTTACTCCATGAATGGTGGTCTAAAAGGCAAAGCAGAGTGCAGACTTTCTGGCGAAAACACTTGAGCACGAGACTAGGAGGAGATTTATTTGAGGGAAAAACTGCATTCACTCTTAAAATTGGCTTCAAAAGCAATCCTAATATAAAGTTTAAAAATGCACATGGTACAGAATATACCTTACATAATTATCCATTTCCAAGTGGAATAATTTCATTTTAGATTCTCTAAGCTGCAAAATATCTTTAAAAAAGGCTTTCCCATCTCCTCTTATCATAAAAAGTCTCATGCTAGATGAATGTCAAATATACTGAAATGTAGATAAAGCTGCTCACGAAAATCTGAAACCTAATACAGGTATCTATTTACATGGTGGAGGCAACTGGCATATTTGATTGTAAAATAAGATTATTTTCCAAATCATATTCAGAGCCACCTGAGGTCTCCTTTCTCTCGGGTTTCAAAATTGCCACTGATGCCTGGGGATTCACTTGTGGTGATATATCTAGTTGGTGGTTATCTAGTCTTTCCCTTATTCTCTCTTTCTCAAAACCAAAACAAAAACAGAAAAAGGATAAAGTTTACTTCTAAATTTTATATTAACCTACACATTTACTGGGTTCCCATAACAGCAGCAACAACAGTATTATCCCATTTTTCAGTGTTTAATCCCAGTGGGGGAAAATGCTGACTTTATGAAGATTTGGAATTCTCCATGTGTCTGAGCAATTAAAATCAAGAAGGCCTGGCCTTGTCATTGACCATGAGCAATTGAGAATTTTGCCATTTACCATTTTGATTATGCATCTTTCCCCCTGGTCCTTGGATGGAATGTGTTCTTTCTACAATTCATGTGAGCTGATAATTTTGGCTGGAGAACAGGAGTGGACAGTTCCTGGTGTTTATGGGAATGGTTAAAAAATAATTTCAGAAATTAGAGCACTCGTTGTTTGTGGATTTGCCTACCATGTGGCTCTGATGCCTAAAAATTAGCCAGAAAGAAAAGAAAGTATTGTGCCATGATGAGCCTGCCTCAGTTCTTTGTGGCTTTCGACACTGCCCTCTGTAGGAATTCTATTTATGGTCAGAGTTGCCACATGAGCTTAAACTTCATCTAAATACTGTTAATGTGGCATCAGTACACAGGCAGATTCTTATAAACCCAGTGCCTTTCCAACACGCCCCCCACCCCCCACCTCCTCTTCTACATTTAAAAATACTGGCCAGACTAAAAGTGTAATATTCTTTTGGAAACAGCACTGGGTAAGCCAGATGGATTTCATTTGGCAACTAAAGGGTGTAAATATATGTTTAGATTCAGAGGTTCCCCTAGACAATGGTTACAAGATGTTGGCTACAGTAAGCTGAGGGTTTCAATGTAGGGCATTTAAAAATTCTATATTTAAGCAGCAATAAAATAAAATAAAATTATGACAAGTAGACAACAGCCATCAAACCCTCAGTTAAATCCTCAGTTCCTCTCTCATACAACTGGAGGTAGGCATGTAATTCATATTCTGAGTGAAAAATGCAGCATTTACATTTTCATGTTTAATTTCCTGGCTATTTATTGGCTGAAGTGGCTCTAGTAAGCTAAATTTCACTTCTGATTTTTTCCTTGTAACTGATAAATCAGAGGGAGGAAGAAGCATCCAGCAGCTTATTCTTGGAGCTGGCTGCTTACAGAAAATTTAGAGGTGAAAGAGCCATGGATCATGCTGTGCCATGAATCTCTGAAGTCATTGAAAAACATGCCATCTGACCATAACTGCCTGAAAATGAAAAATCATTCCCCGTAAAACCGTTCTTTTCTTACAGTGAGGGAGACAAAAGAGGGCAGTGATGAAACAGAAGTACTAGCTTGTGTGCGTCTACAAGACTGTGGGTCTGCTTACACTGGGTAGAATTGTTTTCTTTTCTTTCAGCTGACATCAACTTGTATGTAGGAACATTCAGCAGATTCCAGCTGGTGACAGTTGGCTGCTGACTGGCTACAGGACGAATAATAACTATTGACTGTGCGTTTTTCACCGGACAATGGCTCTTGTGCCAGACTCCAGTCTTGGCTGTTTTCCTCGATCAGGTGAAACCAGGGGTGGATGGGCTACCCTGAAACTCAGAAAGGCTTTCCCTTCATTGTTGAAGCTTAGCAATGTACAGCCCCAAACAAGAACAATGACAGAGCTATTTGTTATTATTTGTTGTGAGACGTGGAAGAAGTTGTTTTGTTAACTCAGTGCCAGTTACCATGGGGCTGAGATGGTATATGGTCTATTGTTATATTTATTGCCCTGCTTTCTGTCTGCATTTCTGTTGTTTGTACTGTCTCATGTAGATCCTTTCTTATTTTCCTTTTTCTTGTACCCTCCTGCAATATCAGATGTTTGGAAAAGTAAGATAAGGGGCACATTGAAAATTTAAAGGCAATCTGAAGTCTATCTTGACACAGCTGTAAAGCTCCCACATTCCTGAGCCTGACCTAAATAGACTGCCAGTCAGTCTGGACTGTGGTGGGATGGAGATGTTTGTGTAAAGTAACTCAAGTTTGCTAGACCCAAGAAGGAAACCACCAGACTAATTTACTTCCACTCAAACTAGAATGAAACCAAGACCCTGAAGAAAGAAAACCTTTGACATTAACCATTGATCCACTTTAGTGAATTATTATGTTACAACCAGAATCACTGTGGTATTTGAATGATTTTGATGAAATATTTAATAGAGAGGATCAAATAAAATTAAAGATATTTTCTTTAGTGAACATCTTGTGGCCAAATTCCTATATTCATGGAAATATATTAAGCATCATGACAACTCATGGTAAACCTACAACAAATTATTAATTACATTTGGGGTTTCAGTAACAAATTCTGTGACATAGTAGCCTCACAATATGCCTCAAATATTAAGAATCAGAAACAATGCTTTGAAGGTGTTTCTAGTCTCAGCAATTATACTTTGTAAAAATCCTTGCTTGATTTTTAAATCCAGTTGCTAAATATAATAACTGTTCCCTGAAAAATTAATACACCTAATCATAAATTTATCTGTTTGTTCTTTAAAGGAGAAAGATGGTGAGGAAAATAGAAAGCTCATGGCTGAAATCAGAAATCACAAGATGAATTCATCATTCGTCCAAAGACACTCAGCTGCTAAAAGAAGTCATGCTTTTAGAGGGCTGTTGAGGAGGGAGTAAGTCAGGATGTTTCCAGAACATGACTGCTGAGGAGTCAGACACAGGCTAGTCCCACAAGTTGCTTAACTGTCCGTGAACCCTGAGCCCACGACTTCAAGGCTCGGCAGCTTCGTCCTTCATGGCACCAAACCTTGATATTAGGGATGCAAAGACACACTCATAAGAATCACAGGTTTTCTCTTATTCAAAATTTGGGGAACTGGCTAAAAACAAAACAAAACAGGGGAGCTTTATCCCTAGGTGAAAGGGATTCTGTGTTATCTGTCAGTTAAATCAATGCATAAAATATGTATGCATAAAAGAGACATGGTACAGAAGACATCAAGGTCAACCATTTAAAACAAGATTAAAGAGAATCAAAGGGCTTTTACCTTTGTAAAGAAAAGAACATGCATGCATGGACTGTCTCTTCACATAAAGAACTGATGTATCTTTTGCTATGGTTAGTTGAACCATGAATTACTGAGAATGTGGGGCTGTGAGGAGACTCTCAAGGTGCTCCATGTAAAGTCAGGGAAACTAAGTCATGGAAGGAGTGCAAGTGGGAGGCCCTGGGGTAATCTTAATGCTATTCCAGGGCTGTCCCTGCAAGGCAGGGATGCCGGTATCACCATGGGCCTCCCCAGAGAGAGACTCTTTCTATCCAGCACTCTTGATATCCATGCTGTGTTTCTGTCATGTGAATGAGCTGGAGTAAAAGCTAACCCTCTCCTCTGATTCACTTGTGTCATTTTTAAAAGACACCATCAGACTTGGTGATAGGGGGTGGTTAAAAAAGGACTTCTATTTTTTTTTTAAGTGTTTTTTTTTTTTTTTTTAAATAGAAGACTGGGTGATGAGGTAAGTGAAGTTTGCTTTTCCTTGGATAGAGACCCTTCCTCCCACCCTTATCCCCTTTTGACCGTTGCAAAATAGCTTAGTCCAAGGAAAGGGGAGAAGACAAATGAATAAAATAATGCCAGAGTCACCGTTGCCAGGAAAAACACACTCTGATTCAGTTAATTTGTTCTGTTAATGTCAAAGGCTGTGATTCCCAATTAGCTAATTTTAAGAAGCTCTAACTGAAAATAGCTACATCAGCCCTAGACATTAGGATCCTCAAGTAAAAGAATAGGGCCCCTAAAGAGGTACTGAGGTCTGTTTAAGAGTATCTTGCTAAACAAGGATACAACTAAATGGGGTTTTCCAACTGGGTTTCAGCCCCTCCAGAGAAGCTGATGGAGGTGAGAGAGGAGGGGGACACACGAAACCGTCTAGCATCAGAAAATGTTCCCCAAGTCAGATTTGTGTACAGTCAACTTTCTAATGGTAGAATCATCCCTGTTGATGAGCCTCTTTGGGACAGAAATGCTTCCCTAGTTCAGGAGGAATTAATTAAAGCAGGCATGTAGTTTGCAATATTTCTAGCTCCCTCACTGAAAGGCTCCATGCACATAAACCAGAACAGTTTGAGCAGCTGAGAAAACCTGGGCCAAAAATGACTCCACCAGCCCCTCTCCTTCCTCTTTCTTTACATTGAAATGGAAAGATAAAATAATAATCACTTAAAAAAAAAAAAAAAAAAAAAACAACCCACCCAGAATACTCATGGTTTCTGTACAACTGTAAGCACTTTCATTATGTCTGAATAGGGTCATAATAAATCTATGCTCTTAAAAGTGAAGATCATAGCCTGCTAATGAAACTGTGAATTATCCGGAAGAAAACTAAGCTCGGGCACACAGTGCATGGCAGAATCCTCTGCTGCTAAAAGTTCAGTGTTTGCCTTTGTAACATTAAAGCCCAACAGGGAGCTGGCGGGATACCCCTTGTGCTGTCTTGTCATATTATGAGTTTCTGGTTTCAGATAAAAGGGGAGAAAGGGCCCTTAAGAAAGCAAAGGACTGGGGAAAAAAATTAAATTTCCTTCTCGGAAAGCTAAGGGTTGGTTTTCTGAAGATGATGGATAATGGCATTTCAAGTTTTTTAGATTTTAATAGAGAAAATGGAGGCAAGTCATGGAGGGAAAAGAGAATACATAAATAAATAGAACAAGGTGAAGTTTCCACAAGAATTCCTTTAACTTTTTCTTTCTTTCTTTCTATCTCTGTCTCTCTTTCCTTTCCTCTCTCTTTCTTTTTTTGAAATCTTAAACCTCATTTCTGGCTTGCATTTGGTAGGATTCCCGCTCTGGCTTTTATTAAAAACAGACTTTATGTGGTCAGAATTCTCCATCTAAAGCTAAACTTTAATAGGCATAAGGATCCTGACAGAGTCTTTCTTGCTCTCTCTCAGGTGACCACCCCCCTGCCCCTCCAGGGATTTCCCTCCCAATGCGCAGAACTGGCGCTGAAACTCGAAGGCTCAGCAGAAAACAACCAACTTTCCTCTTTTACTCAGAACTCTCATTTCTGTTTTACATTTGAGACTCTTTGCAAGGCCAGATCAAATTAAGTCTGGCTCTAACTTGAGAATACCCTAAAAATTTTGAGTAACACAACTGTTGTCCTATAAATTCCCGAGTGCAGACGACTGAAACCTGGAGGTTTCCCTCTCCAGCTCAGGCTCCGGAGGCTGATTCCTGCCGGCTACCCTCTGTGAGTGAGCTCAGAAATACCAAGGGCAACTCCACCTGGCTTAACAAATCAATTTAGCATTCAGCAGTATCTCTGAAGGGTATTAGCAAGTCAGCTTATCTGAAACAAAGAGGTGAAGCAGCCAAGCGAGCAGGCAAAGACATGCACTTTCATTCCTGAAGACAGGCATCCCCAGGTTGCTCTCGTTCCTTCTTATAGCTAAACAGACAAAATAGCTGACTTCAAGGCTCCTGTGTGGGACTCTAACAGCCCTCCCCCAATGGCCTCCATACGTTCTTGGCACAATGGCAGACCTTTTCCCAGTCAATTTTAAGTTTCCTAAAATAATAATTTAATTTTGCTTATAAGTGAGGCTCAGCGCTGACCTTTATGCTTAATTACATGGAAGGGACGGTCTTTTGAATGCTGCAGTACAGAAGTTCTCAAGGGGAGGAAGATTAACTCCCCCAAACCAGTGACAATGTCTGGAAACATTTTCAGTGGTGACAACTCGGTGAGTGCAACTGACATCCGGTGGGTAGAGGCCAGGATGCTGCTAAACGTCCTAAAATGCACAGCATGACCCACACAACAAAAACGTCAGTAGCGCTGAGATGGAGAAATCCTGACATTATGGTTAGGAGACAGTTTTGGAGTCAGACTGCTTGGTGTTGAAGCCCAACTCTGTTAGGGCCTGGTTGAGTGCCTTGGGCAAACAGCTTAACCTCTGCATCTAGTCTGTAAAATGGACAATCACCTAACTCGTGGGGTTGTTGTGAGCATTCAACAAAAATATACCTGCAAAACTCTCAGGACAGCGCCTAGCATACATTTTGGTGGTGGTGATTTAGTCACTAAGTTGTGTCCGACTCTTTTGTGACCCTACGGACTGTAACCCACTGGGCCCCTCCATGCATGGGATTTCCCAGGCAAGAATACTGGAGCGGGTTGCCATTTCCTTCTTTAGTGGGTCTTCTCAACCCAGGGATCAAACCTGGGCCTCCTGCATTTCAGGCATATTCTTTACTGACTGAGCCACCAGAGGCAGACACGACTAAAGCGACTGAGCACGCACGCACGCAAAGCAAACATTGAGAGCTCAATAAATATTATCATTTTTATTATTAATACTAGAAGTAAGCTCAGTTCCAAGTAAATTATAAATCCAATTTTCTGAGGTTAGAGGAAAAAAAACCTGGTTTGAGAGTACACATATCCTCTCTGATGGGGACCACAATGGTGATGGCAATAACATCCACTGTGATTTACAGTTAATGAGACTTTTTCAAATATCCCATCTCATATGATTTGAGCAACAAACTTGGTGAGTCTTTACTTCATAGATGAGGAACTCATGGCTCAGTCTGAGTTTCCCAAGACCTGTGGCAAATCAAATCTTCTGATTTCACTTCCCTTCTATTCCTCTACACCTCCCTTTGTTTAGTGGTTTAGGATACCCTTCTTCTCTTCATTACACCCAACAGCCCTGAAGATTGAAATAAATGTAAGCACTGTAATCAGAGGGTGAGGTGACTCAGACTTCATGGGTAGGCAGAAAGCACTTCTCTTTTGACAGTACAAGCATAGTAAGGTTTTCCTTCATGGAGTATACAAATATTTTAATCCTCTGAATTGAACTTTGAAAAAACTAGCTTTCTCTATGGGCTATTTTCTTTCCTTTTTAAATTTCTGATGTTGGAAAAAAAAACAAAACCCTAATTCTCTCTATTTTCAAAATCTCTAATTAATATATTGACTGTAAATGTATGAAGGTGAGACTATAGTTTCAACTATATGTGGTATACATGATTTCAAGTTTCAGTTATTTATTAGCTATTTTGTTTCACAATTAAGCCTGAAAATCTGCTTATAAATGCCAGAATGTATTATTCAAATGTACATTGTTCTATTTATTGTCAGTGACCGCACACAGCAGTCATATGTCTGTGTTAAAAAACAATTGCAGATGAATCAGCCAGATTTTTACTCAGCCTACATTAAAGTTAGTGACATTGGGTTTAAGGGTCAAAGTTCGGAGGGCAGATGGATAATATTCCTTGAAGTCAGTGGTTTTATAGAATTCCTCTGGTAATAGAAGAGGCTAGGCCTTAGCTTGTGATGCTCTGGTGACCTAGGGTGCACACAGCTTGCAGCAAACCAGCCACTGGCTCTTTCACTTCAAAGTTCTCTGTCAAATCCTACAAATAGCTGCCAAAACATCATTCATCTGGACCTAAGTTTCTGTGGTTCATTTAGTTTGTGCCAGTAGAGAAAGGAGAGTGTAGTTCATATATTGGTTTCTAAATGGAGTCGTGGGCTCAGCAATCTTCCTATGATTCCTCTCCTGGGGGAGGGGATACAGCAAACATGTAGGACAGTATCTCTGCCCTTTTCTTTTCCAAATCAATTTTGTCTGTCACGCTATGAGAAGAGAACCCACGAGCATCCCACCCCGCGACCCCCCTACTTCGGCCGCGTGCAGAACACTCACCTCGGGACGCTGGGAGGGGCCCTAGTGGGCCGAGACGGAACCTGCGGAGGCGCCCCGAACGAGTCACTGCTGTTGGGGAAAGGAGGTAATGGGCCCGGCCGGAATGGCACTGGCGGCGCCCCTGAGTGGGGTCCCGGGGAGGGGATGGCGGGTGCAGGTCCCCGGCCGGACGTCGGTCGTGGGAGAGGTGCGCTCAGCGTCGGCCTCCTCTGGGTGGTGGGGCTTGGAGGGGGGGACCTGGGGACAGAGAGAGACATCAGTTTGCTCATCCTCCTTTCCATCAGAAGTCATCCTTAAAAATATGTTATAATTGACTATGTTTAAAAAAGTATCATCTGACTAACTCAGATACACATTAGGGATATTATAAAAGGGTAAAAGGTGAAAGGAAGTTTCCTTCCCCACCCCTTCCTCTGTGGAGACAACCAGTATCTTTTCCTGGGTATCCTTTTTATCTATATTCTATATTATCTTCTCTCTCTCATATATATACATATATATATATATATATATGCATAAATTGCTTTTTTGCATACAACATTCTATAATTTAAATTTTTTTTTAAGCTTCACATTAACTGGACTGTCTTTTTACTTCAGTACTTATTCTTTTTAATGGCTGTATAACATGCCATTGTCCAGGTATATTGTGCTTGTTTTTGAAAGGAGCTGAGACTATCTGACTCTCTCTATCCCTCCTGAACTTAAATAATCCTTTTCCTCTTTTTGCTTTAGGTTCATATTGGACTTCCCTGGTGGCTCAGACGGTAAAGCGTCTGTCTACAATGCAGGAGACCTAGGTTCGATCCCTGGGTTGGGAAGATTCCCTGGAGAAGGAAATGGCAACCCATTTCAGTACTCTTGCCTAGAAAATCCCACGGACGGAGGAGCCTGGTGTCCATGGGGTCGCAAAGAGTCGGACATGACTGAGCGATTTCACTTCTTCTTCTTCGTATCGGTTTAGGGAAGCACATTCAGAAAACGACTGTGGACAAGCTGGGAGGCCTCTGGCATTGGGGGCACCATCTTCCTACCTGCGGGAATGCTGGATCCAGGAGTCGTCCACAGGTGGTGGTGCGGGTGTGAACGTCGTGGCTGTGTTGATGTCGCCGATGACCACGAGGGCTTCTTTAAGGGCCTGGTACATTCGAAGCATCTCGTCCCGGCGCTGAGCCTGCTCCACAGACTCCTCCATCAGGGTATTTTGGTCCTCTGAAGAATATAACTGTGCTAGGAGCTCGGAATTTATGAAATCTTTAACCTGTCGAGTCACCGCAGAAAAGTGAAAAATGGAAATGAATGAGTGACTGAATGATAAACTGGTTCAGAGCCTGTGGACAAAGTCCACAAAAGTTCACTCTGGGAAAGGGGACCCATCATGCATGTTCACTCTTCTTTCTTCATTAGCCTCCCGATACCAGTAACAGTTTTCCTCTCTGTCTGACGGCCGTTGATACTAAAGAAAAACAGGTAGTTGAAAAGAGGGCCAAACCTCGCCATCATCAGGACAAGGCCTATTGGTCGTACAAGCATTTCTGCAGTGTTGTCTGTGGCTGCTTGGTTTATAGACAAGGGAAAGTGCCAGCAGGTAAGTGGTGGTATTTTCAATAGGAAACAATGATGTAGGGAAACTTAGGTAGTAACACAAGCTATGTATTCCTTGGTGTTTCAGCCCTTTACCTATCTTTTACCAAAAATCCCTGGAATACTATTAAGACCCCAGGTTTCCATGTTGTCTCAAAAGTGGAATTAGTACCAGTGAATATGTATTAAATATAGAATCATATATAATTATGCAAGTTCATTTACAAAAAAAGTGATACATTCTCTGGTTTCCAGAGCTTAACAGTGATGAAGACTGACATAAGGTTCCATAGTTAACCTTATATGACATAAAATTTCATATAAGAAAATAAATTAAAATATGAACAATTCATGTGAGTCTTTGAGGAGGGGCATTTTGTGGCAGGATGAGAATGGAAAGGATGGGTTGTCACATAGCCTTGAGGGAGAGAGAATCAATAACTGTATTTCATCAAGTCTAAGACACCCCTGATTTTGAGACACATCACTCTTTTACGTGCCACTAAGAAAGGAAAACCACTGTCAACTAAACTACGACAGAATGCCAAGGTATCACTGAGTGTCACATGCATCCTCGTGTCAGAAATGTTAAATGTGGAAAAAAGTGAATGTGAGAATCAATGAAATCCAATGTGTCTTCACAAGGTATCTGATTTAATTCTCACTGCATATGTATGAAGCATGTATTATTATCCCAATTTTACAGATGAAGGAACTGAATGAAGCTCAGAGAAGTTAAGTAACTTGCCCAAAGTCACACAACATTAAGTTGAACCCCACATCTTCGGACTTGTCTAGTGCTCTTTCCATGACCCCCTTGCCTCACTTTGAGTGACTAGAAAAGATAATTTACAGTTAAGCGTCAGGATTATAGTGTGGTACACAAGTATGTCACTTAACTTAAGCCTAGAAAAATAAACCAACTTGAATTTTTCAATGCCTCTGTTAAGAGAAAGTTAACACTTATCTAGAGTCACTAGATCTATGAAAGGCCAAAAGCGAGTATATTTAATTGTTACAAATTCAAGCAGACAACAGAACACTTATCAGATGCTCAAGATTCCTGGGTTGTAGTTAAATTTGTAACTCAGAAATGACAAGATTCTAAAACACATAACTTCACTATTTTTTAAAGGTATCAAACCATATGAATAATTCTACTAATCAGAGAATTCAGCTAAATCACAGCTCTGTTGTGAAATAAATAAAAACTGTTCTCTGTACATATTCTGTAAACCAGGAATGATTTAAATGTAGAAGCAATCTAATACATAAGATGTATCCAGGCAACTGTCTGGTGGAAGGGGAAGTTTATGTGTGATGGCTGTAGAAGGTAAATTTGGCCAGGTAACTTGGGGCCAGATGTGAAGGCCTTGAAAGCCAAGGAAAAGTATTTGAACTTTATCCACTTGGCAATGGGGAGCCATGGAAGGCTTTTAAAGCAAGTAAGTGAAATAATAAAAGAGAGTTTTAGGAAAGTCAATCTGGCTGTGATTGGAAAAGAATTTGCAAGAGTGGTAGTAGAGATAAAGAATTCTGTCAGAAGATCACTGCAGATTTATGGAATGATAAGGGTTTAATTTAGCAAGGTTGCTGTAGAATAGAAAATATGGACACAGATAAATGATATTATAAAGGAAAAACCAGCTGGACTTGGTGCTGTTTGGCTATGAGGGGCAAGGAAGAAAGGAACAAAGACCCTTGAAGCATTGAAGTTTGGGTGAGTGGAAGTCAAGGAAAGTCAGGTTTAGAGAAAAGACAGTAAATTTGGCTTAAGAACTGTTCTCCTCCTTGAAGATTTATTTACTGCTAAACACACTTGCAGGTGCCCAAGGAGTCATACACATTTGCACAAATCTTCCACTGTGAGGTGTGTAAGTACTTGGAGAGATGGTGCAACTCCAAACTCAAAACCAGACAAGTTTCCTGGCATTGACCATCAGTTAGGTTAAGCTCTTTTGAAGCTTTACATCTTCCTGGAGTATCACTTAGAATCTATTAAACACAATTTAAAAGAAGGTCCTTCCAAGAATAGATTTAAAGCAGATCTGAATTAAGAAGCAACTGTCAAACAAACCATGAAATAAAATAATAAGAGCCTGCTTCGGCATTCTGATCAAAGATCTGCCTTGAATCAACTCTTCCACATCAAAATGTTACACATTAAAACCTGCCTACTACCCAATAGATTTAGCAATGTCCTGAAATAATATGAATGATTTTTAGCATAAGAGAAAGTGGCAATATAGTACAGTGGTTAAGGGCATATTCTTTGGAATGAGACAGCTCAAAATTTGAGTCCTACAGGACTTCCCTGCTGGGCCAGTGGTTAAGACACCATGCTTCCAATGTAGGGGTACAGGTTCGATCACTGGTTGGGGAACTAAGATCCCACAAGCCACGTGTCACAGTCCAAAAATGAATTTGAGTCCTAGCTCTAACATTTATTGTTCTTGGACAAAAAACTTAACATTTTTGAGTTTCAGATTCCTGATCTGCAAAATGAGGTTAAAGGTAGGAGCTGCCTCAAGAGTTGGTATAAGAAAAAAAAAAAAAAAAAAAGAGTTGGTGCAAGGATTCAGTGAAACAGTGAATATATATTGCCTAGCATGATGCCAGGGCTTTCCTGGTGGCCCAGATGGTAAAGAATCTGCTTGCAATGAGAGAGACCTGGTTTCGATCCCGTGGTCAGGAAGATCCCCTGGAGAAGGGAATGGCTATCTGCTCAAGTATTCTTGCCTGGAGAATTCCATGGACAGAGGAGCCTGGTAGGCTTGATGCCTAGCATTTAGGCAGTGCTCCATCAACAAAAGCTATCTTTTTATAGTATAAGGTCTAAATTGGGATTAGGTATGTAGAGATAGGCAGCTAGGGCAATAGTGCCAGCATCAAGTGACACAGTTCACGTAGAGCGAAGTTAACATTTATTTTGCACGTAAGAAAATTTAAAACTCTTCTCCTCCTGCTAGCCTCACTTTGTAATGCTATAACTGGAACAAAGGTAGGGGGGACTTTGGGGAGTTTCCAGACACTTCAGGGACTTTCTGAGCAGTTTGTATGTCAATGTTACAAATATTTAAATCAAGGATTCTGCACAATTGGAGGCCAAGTGGATCCCTTTTAAATGATAGCATTGAGAAAATACCTTACAGAACATGACCTAAACTAATTATACTTGGATGTGAGATTTGAAAGAAGCTTTACGGCTTTAATTATAACACCTTATAACCTATACATCTTTGTGAGGTTCACCAAAAAATTCTCACGCACAAAGCCTCATTCCAGTTCAAACTCCACAGGCTAGATAAACAGGCATTACTGCGCCATGTCGTTCTGCTCAGTGTAAAGGAATGTGAGGTCATTAAAAACGTTCCACATGTTTTCCTCTCTTTCTGACTTTAACCCTTCTCTAGCAATCTGCAGTATTTTTGAATCTTTAACTTTCTTCTTTGTCTTTATTACTAAAACCATTTAAAGCCTTCACAATTAGAAGAGATATTTATAGAATTTTCATACAATTCAGTTACTTAGAAGACCATTTCCTTAAAACCTTTTTGTTTCGAGACAGGAGGGGCCACAGAATGGCACAGTGATAAGTTTCATTCACATGAATATACCTATAAAAACGTAATTAAGAAATTTAATTGTGTTCAGCTTTAGAGAGGGGCTTGGTTAGAATATATAGATTCCTTGGGATCTCACAATTCTCTAATTTCTACTTAAGACTGCTTTCCATTTCCCAGGATTTCATTTTGGTAAAGACCAACCAAGTTTTCCTTTGAAAAGGAATATCCTTTGACTCACAAAGGTTGAGCAAAGAAGATGGGCAGAAAAAAGTACATACCGTATAATTCCAAAGTTCAAGTACGGCAGAACTAATCTATGATGTAAAGCAGGAGAGTTACCTTTGGTGGTGAGTGATGGTGGGGGGTGGAGGGGAGCAAAAGTGGGGCTTGTGAGGCTTCTGGGTCTTAGTTGGGATCTGTTTCTTGAGCAGGATACAGAATTCTTGACTGGTGGAAATAAATTAGTGCTCTGGTATTTAAGATGTTCTTTCCCTTCAAATAATGAACATTTAAAATAACACTCTACTTCATACACATTAAAGTTACAATAAGTTGTGGAACTAGGGCACATGTTACTAATTTTCCACCAAAGGGCCACTGGCCAAGGAGAGTGAAAGTAGACCTCCAGGGGTCCAGGGGCACAGGCTCCAAGTGTGAAATGCCTCCAGGTTTCATATTTGGTTCTTAAAATGTTTCATAAAACTTTACATTCTATTTTGTATTAGCTGGGTTTGTTTGACTACAAGGAACAATGTTTTAAATTACTTACTAGTTAAGATTCAAAACATTGTTTCTCGTATTCAAACAAACCCTAATCAAATTTTCAAGTAAAATGAACCCTCTGGGAAGACAGCCTATGTATATGCTATGGGGATCAGAGCCCACCCCCCTGGTTTGAGAAGACTAACAATGTTCTGAACCTTGCCATATGCACTGTCTGGTGGTGGACTGGAGAGAATATCAGACCATGAATGAGAAGACGTGGAGGTGGATTTTAGTCATGATCCTGCCACCGCCAGCTGTGTGATCTTGGGCAAGTCACTTAGCCTCTTGGGGCCTCAACTTCTTCATTTGAAACGGAACAAAATCATGAGTACCCAACAGGTGGCTGTCCTATGGGTTCAAACACAAACTGATGTGCTGCTTTGCCACTGACACTTTTCAAATAAAGCTGGATTCACTTTCTTGATTCTCTAATCGAGAACTTCTGGTAGTGTGAGCTAGAAGAAGAGGCCATCGAGATGTGCTTGCTATGCGGTGTTATATGTGTGTTTTCTTTAAAGTCTCAAACAAAACTCTGTCGCTTTGCCTGTAGCCTGTCCGGAAAAACCGCCTGTCATAAACTTGCTATTTCTTTGTGCCGCTGTTACCTGGTATGTTTAAGCAATGAAACAGCTGCTGCATTTCAATAGACAAAGGCTTACAGTATGTCTGAGGCGAGGCATTTATTGCTGGCTTTAAACTTCTTAAACAATTCCATATGGAGACTTGAGTGGCAGAACACTTAATGTAAACTTTCAAAGGAAACTGCCCACCAAATTCTGAACTTTATGAAAGTTGGCTGAAACATATTCGTTTTCAGAAGGCAGAGTAGCCATTCCCATTTCAGAGAGGAAAGGCCACAGCCTGGCTTTCAATAGTGATAGTTAACAAATAGAGGACCCGGTTTTAGGCATTTATCAGTTCTGCAGGAACAACTGGCTTTTTCATCCACAACCATTTTTAGAAATAGCGGGGTTAAGGAGATGGAATTCAGAATGAGGAGTCAAAGTATTTAGTTTTCTTGTTATGATTTTAAGATTAATTCTTTCACTTGAAGATCTCTTCACTTTAAGTTTAAAAAAAAAAAATCAACACATATGTATGACACAGTACTGGGTATTCAGTGTGTTTCTGTTCCTTGTACTCAAAAGGGTGCTTTTGGAATGAACAAAAAGGGATCAGACGTTCTGTACCATAAGATGTCATGAGAATATATTTTTTTTAAAAGGGATTTGTATTTTTACATATACATAATTATACATATAAATTTATATTATACACACACACATATATAAAACTATATACTTTCATTTTTGTTTTTCAGTCATTAAGTCATGTCCAACTCTTTGCGACCCCATGGACTGTAGAACACCAGGCTCCACTGGGCTCTCCAGGCAAGAATATTGGAGTGGGTTGCCATTTCCTTCTCTAGGGGATCTTCCCAGACCAGGGATTGAACCTGCATTTCCTGCATTGGCATGTAGATTCTTTACCACTCAGCCACCAGGGAAGCTCTATATACTTTTACATATATGGTAAAAATGTGGATAAAATAATATCCAAAGGAAAGCAATCATCCTAGATGTATAAAACTATTTTCTGGTAGATATAAAATATTATATTCAAACAAAGATAGCCATAATGTCATAAGAATCCAGCATTACATAATGTTTTTACTTTCTCCACATTCCTATCAATCTCTACCTCAAGGTTTGACCTTGGAGATCAAGTCTTAATTGAAGTGTTCTTTCTCATGACTCTTATGTGAGGTCTCCTTGAGGACAATTAGCAGAACTTCACTTCAATGGATAATACCTTTAGGTAGGGGTTTTGCCATCTCATAAAGCAAGTGAGTGGTGAGGGGTAAGGGCAATTATCCTCATGTTTCTTTGTGTGTGTGTGTTTCTTGAGAAGGTGAAAGTAGGATAGATCTGCAATCAGTTTTTTTTTCCCCCTTTTGACTAATTTATGTCAAGCCACTCCTCACAGCTATAGACAGGAAGTGCTATTTCCTGTGCTGATGATTTAATATAGTGCAGAGCAGAGCAGCGTTTGAACTGATGGCAGCACTAATGACTCTAGGTAAAACAGGGAAAAGATAAATGATTCTTAATCAGGAAAATGTTTAAATAAGCAAGTGCCTGGATTCCACAGCAAAACAACCTGAACTCATTTAAGTGAAGTTAAGAGGGTAATTTGAAAAATACACAGACTATTTGTTTAGTACTTTATATTTTTCAAAATGGCATAGAGTCACATTTATTATGTTCTCTGACAATTCTGGGGGGCAGCTCAGGGTTCCTAGTGTAGTCTTAGAAGTGACTGACTTCAGTCTAGAGGGGCCAAATGATTTGCTTCAGGTCACACAGCAGGCCATTGACTAAGCTTAAGTATATAATTTATAGTTTCCAATACATTTCCAATACATTGCTTACCTGCTGCTGATACTTCAAAGCATTCTGCTCACCTTGTTTGAATAAATGAAATGTGTATGAAAATAAAGTGAGTTAGAAACAAGATTGCTCATGTGACTGGGGTCTTCAAGTCAAGGAACTCATACATCATGAACAACAAACTGTCAAACTTAGAATTTTGAAAGGAATCTTAATATATGGATAATGGTTATTTCAATTCTTTAGTAGGCAGCCATATTAGTTTCTTACAACTATACTTTTCATTGTATTGATACTTCCATATATACTATCTTGGGGAACAAATAACTAATCCAGATACCTTTTTATGATTCATATTTTATATATGGAGGAAATAGACACAAAGGATTGTTTTAGGTTAAATCTAGACAGTGTATTAAAAAGCAGAGATATCACTTTCCAACAAAGGTCTGTATAGTCAAAGCTACTGTTTTTCCAGTAGTCATGTACTGATGTGAGAGCTGGACCATAAAAAGGGTGAGTGCTGAAGAACTGATGCTTTTGAACCGTGGTGCTGGAGAAGACTCTTGAGAGTTCCTTGGATAGCAAGATCAAACCAGTCAATCCTAAAGGATATCAACCCTGAATATTCATTGGAAGGACTGATGCTGAAACAAGCTCCAATACTTTGGCCACCTGATACGAACAGCCGAGTCATTGAAAAAGACTCTGATGATGGGAAAGATTGAGGGCAGAAGGGAAGGGGGCAACAGGGGTTGAGACAGTTGGATGGTATCATCGATTCAACAGACATGAGTAAGCAACCTCAGGGAGAGAGTGAAGGACAGGGAAGCCTGGTGTGCTATAGTCCATGGGGTCACAAAGAGCAGGACATGACTGAGCGACTGAACAACAACAGAGTTTGTAACAGAACCAAGTATAGAATCCAGGTTTCTCCTGAATTCTAGGGTGGGGCTCTTTTGTACTTTACCATCTAATTTTTGTTACAAGCAAATGCTAATAATATATTATTGATTTAAATAAAAATGTGTCCTTAGAAGATAATAAAGAATAAAATTGGTGTTGTATTTTTCAAGAATCAGAAAAGCCTGCTATAAAACACCCCATTATAGCCTATCTTATCTAAAAGATAAGTTCTCAAATAAAGCGGTATTATTTATAGTTTAGCAAAGTAGCGACCAAAAGAACCAAACCAGACCATGTAATTTAAGTATCATTTCCTGACTGCTGTAAAGATAACCATGAAAAGGGAAAGATTCTATGAAATATAGATCAATTACTTTGAGATCCTTGGTTCTATCATCTTACCTTAGAAAAGAAAAAGAAACTCATTTTGTATCCATGGTGATAGGGCAAAAAGCCCTTTGCTAGGTTAAAATAGTATTCTATAATTTTTAGAAGGTGAGAAGAACCATATTACCGTATTCTGTATGAATATGTAGAAAAGAATAGATATCTTTTGCTTTTAATTTCAAAGTCTAGAAGCCAGGGTATCTGGTTTTATTCCTGGCTTTGCAACTAATTTATTCCTTGACTATAGTATTTTTTCTCTGCTTTATCATGAGCAAATTCACACCCTTCTAGAGGAGACAGCCAATAGGAAATACCACTTTACTGTAGCTAGAAGTAATTTATGTTTTCTTTCCTAAGTTCCCTTCCACTCAGTCAATTACCACTTGTAATGGAAAATGATAAGCCTGGGTAATAGGTGTTTTGACCATCCAGAAAATATCACAAAGAAGCTGAAGAGAGTGTGAGCAATTTCCACGCTAGTATGGGATTAGAAGTTAAAAATGAGACAGCTGATAAACACTTACATTATTGATCATAAGGTGCATTATTGTTTTTGGGATTAGGTCTCGGATACATTTGTTGATAATAGACATATAGGAGTCTACAAGGTTGCGAATGGTCTCCACTTGTCTCTCCAACTGTGGGTCCATAGAAAAGTTTTCTGCTTGGCCATTCTCATCATTTTCAGTCTAACAGAAAGGAAAGAAAAACAAGGATTATTTCACATTGATTCAGAAGAAAAAAAAATACCAGACATTATCATATGATTGACTTCTGTTTACTGAATTTGAAGTTGTACTACCAGATGGTAACATCTTTATCTTATCAAACAGCCATTTATTCTGAAAAGAGATCAGAACCACGCAGTTATTATTCTACCTTTAGCCGGCCACAATCAAGGAAAAGCAAAATACTGGGATTCTGAATGAATGTTTAGACAGACAATCAGATAAACAGTGCACCTAACAATGTACCTCTAGAGAACAATGTAATCTTAAGTCATTTTCAAGTTGGCCAAAGAACTGAATCCAAGTATCTGATGCAGATGTAAACCTCTGGGAGGGGTCTCCAGGGATTCTATAGATTAGAAATAACCTTGGTGGTGTTCTGGAACTCCTAGGTCTGCTCTGGAATGGATCAGCACTTGGATCAGTCCAGATTTAAAACTAAATCTCCTAGGCCTGGCCTGGAGCCAAAATAAGAGATACAGGGAATAATGCATTTTTCCATGCACTTGCTGGAATTTGTTCTATAAATTCATGCTTCTGTCATCACTACTAAAGGCTGGCTCCACTGTGAAAAACTTAGAGTTTTAACTTCCAACTTGTTATTCTTTGAATAAAACAGAATACATCCAAACACAAAGCATTTATTTGTGCAACATGAGAGAAGCATCTGTTTTCTATACTCTGCAACTTGAGTTAATTAATTTTGGCTTATCCACCAGAGGCTGGGCTGGGCATCTTCATCATTAAGGGCTGACCTGTTGGCTTGGCATTGAAATCAATTTAGAATAAATGGTCTCCATTTCAAGTCAGGTTGAACCATCTAAGCCCCAGAACATGATACAAATACTGTTAGTGGTCTGGCTGCTTTCTAGCATTTGGAAAGATTTAATTACTAATGCAAAAAAAGAGGGGGATATAATTTATTGCTTCCAATGTGGACATGAAGTAATTTTCTTTGGAAATGTACCTACTTTGATCTGCCAGGTTTTTAATCATCCAATCAGTTCTTGTCAAAGCACTGTGCTGAATTGCTTAAATGGATCTATAAATAAGTGTTAACTTTGGATCAATACGTATGTGTGAAAGGCATATTTGTAGGCCACAAGATCAACAATAACAAAGATAGAAATTAGTTCTAAACATTTATATAGGCTTCTGTTGCTTTTCTAACACCTTACAAATATTAAAATAATATGTGCTAACTCTAAAACACAACAGTTACTTTCCAAACCTGAGTCGAGTCACATACTTCATGATGACAACTGGAGGACATTTCTGAGGCATCTTACTGCTGCTGCAGCAAGAGAGGGGATTAGATGTCAATAATGACAGTTGTTTCCCTATGCCTATACCATTTCTTTTTAAATGGTCTTTGGTCACTGAAAGAAGTAAATCAGGTAGTTCCTTACTTTCATCATTAATTTGTAATATACGCACAATAGGATTTGGGATAAATAGGTAACTAGGGTGATAAAGTGGTAAAGTGATAGAGGGAAGATCAGCAAAGGCAGTGAAACAAACTCCCCAGGGCATTAAAAACTACTGAAGACTGTGTGCCACACTAAGCTTAAATTCTAAGAATCAGTGGTAACTGCAATGTTGTCTTAAGGGCATCGTATTTGAAAGTAAAAATTTAGGTTTAAACTCAGGCTTTATTAGGTACGGTTGTGTGGCCACACCTCACTTATTTAATGTAACTGAAACTCAGCTTCCCCATCTTTAAAATGGGGATAAATGAGATAATGCATATGAAGTAACGTAGCTAAGGGCCTTGTGGCTTCTCATTAATGTTAGTTTCTTTCTTTCCTTTCTGAATATTCATGGAATGAGTTAGAGAGCTGCTAGGTTCTCAACACACATTATGAAAATTTAAGCTGAAAAATTTGAGCACAAGACATTTTCAATTCAAATAATATAAAAATAGCAAACTACTATTTTTAAATCTCCATGTTTTCTACAAGCTAGTCTCTTTCCCTGGAATCCCCTCCTTCCATCTGTGAAGACCTTTTATCTTTTAAAAGTCAGCTTCACCATCACCTCTTCTAGACAAACTCCCAGTGGCCCTCAGACCCACCGTCACTCCCTGCACAGTACTTCATCTGTGTCTTGTACTACCATCTATGATTTATATTCAGCCTAGGTATGCTTCTCCCACTATTAGACTCCAGGGTCTTGTTTAATTCTCCCTTCTCATCAGCTAGCACAAAGCTTGATGTACCAGAGAAAGAGAAGGAGGAGGAGTTGATACTAAAAAGGCTTTGCCTAAATCAAGGAGGCTGCCTCAGTACATTTTAGGATCTCTAAGAGTGCCTATTTGTTACAAAATTGGAGATGAGAGAAATCCCAAGTTGATGAATTAGGATCCACTACTACTTAATCATAGTGAAAGTGAAAGTAGTAGTTGCTGCGTCCCCTCTGACTCTTTGCGAACCCATGGACTGTAGCCCACCAGGCTCCTCCGCCCATGGGATTCTCTAGGCAAGAATACTGGATTAGGTTGTCATTCCTTTCTCCAGGGGATCTTCCTGACCCAGGGATCAAACCCAGGTCTCCTGCATTGCAGACAGATTCTTTACCATCTGAGTCACCAGGGAAGCCCTGATTATAGTGAGGATGATAAAATGACGATGAAATCCTGTATGTATCAAGTGAAAATACATGACCTACAGCTTTCTGAGGAAAACACCTTTTACGTAAAGCAATATATATCTCCATAATAGATAAAATGCATTTTATTTCGTCTCTCTGACCTGAAACATACTGGGATTTTGCTGTCGTATTTAACAAAAGGGGATGATGGCATTTTAGCATCAACATACTTTCTCTGCCAGGAACATGTTTGAGCACTTTCTGTGTTCTAGGTACTGTGCTAAACACTTTACGTAGATGATCCACACCACAGCCTTAGGAGGTGGGTACCTGTTATCATCAACCTAAGAGCGTGCTGAGGCTCTGAGAGCTGAAATGTTCAACAAATATAAGGTGAATATAATGTGAGGGGCTACGATGGTAGCTCAGCTGATAAAGAATCTGCCTGCAATGCAGGAGACCCCAGTTCGATTCCCGGGTCAGGAAGATCCCCTGGAGAAGGGATAGGCTAGCCACTCCAGTATTCTTGGGCTTCCCTGGTGGCTCAGTCGGTAAAGAATCCACCTGCAATGTGGGAGACCTGGGTTTGATCCTTGGATACAATGTGAAGCCAATTTCTATTTTTTTTTTAGGTATAAAAAAAAATAAGAACTATTATGAAAAGGGGAAAAACCCATAATTTGTCAAATCAGTTTCACAGATAAAATAATAAATGTAAAAAGAGTTTCTAGGAAAAGATGACATTTAAATACTTATATTTGTAAAAATAAAAAATATGATTGAGCCAAAAGAGAAAACCGGAATAAACAGTATTAATTAAAAGAACCTCTAGGAAAATGAAACACCAGGAAAATTATACCACCATTTCTATTTTCATATAGAAACACTAAATTTTCCCACTTTACCCTATACTTAACTTCTAGCCTTGCTTTAATTTCTGCATATCAAAATATGCAAAAGACATTGACTTTCACTTTTTGAAACCAGATGAAAGTAATAAGCAAAAAATTGGACTGAATAGAGAACACTGAACAGTTCAATTCTCAACATTAAAAAAAAGAAGAAACATTTCAGAATAACTAGTAAAATAATTAGAAATTCTCTTTAGGTTTTAGAAATCCTAGTAGATGTGTAGTTACATGTAAATCTTAACTACTCTGATAAGACCATGGGCATGATGGGGAGTCATAGAATTCAAGTTATGATTTTAGAAAGAGAGGAGTAATTGTCCCTTCTAATATGTCTAAGATGAATGGGGGAAATGTACATATGTAGAATTTTTTCTTTTAACCGAGTAACTGCAGAGAGCAAATGCTCCCTTAAGCAAATTCTCTATGATTCTCTTTTCTGTATGAATACTGTGTATGACTGTGTATTTTTTCTTTGTTTAAATTATAGGATTGCGATAGGATTCTTTGCAGTCTAAGCACTGAAGTGACAGCTGTTTATCATTATCCTCATCAAGGGAATGTAAAATAAAAATAGTAATTTGTCTCTGATCTTTGAGGCAAAAAAAGAATGGTCTGCAAACATTTAACCTTTTATGTGCAGGTTCATTGATGCTGTTTACAAAATGTGAATAATATTGTGAAAACCAGCTTTCCTTTTGAAAAATAACAATGGACAGGCCTTCCTATTGTAATTTTTTTTCTAAATAGCTTTTGAGAAATCTAATGCAATTTAAATAATCAAAAATAACAACTTAGAATTGCTTGTAAAAATTAATATTATTTACACAGTATTCAAGAAATAGGCTGCTGTATAAAATTTTAATTTAAATGCTTTTTCCTAAAAACTTGAATGGAGAAGGGAATGGCAATCCACTCCAGTATTCTTGCCTGGGGAATTCCATAGACAGAGAAACCTGGCGGGTTACAGTTCATGGGGTCGCAAAGAGTCGGACACGACTGAGCTACTAACACACAAAGACCTGAAACTTCAACAGGTCAAAGAATGAAGGAGCCAGATCAGAAATAATTCCTGCCATACCTCAAAGCATCCACTACAGAAAAACTCTGGGCTTTACCAAGATGTCTATTTTTCATGTTTTGTCTTTGTCTCCTTCCTTTCCTTAAAGCTCTTACTTATGTCATAAGCTTCTTTGAGGATCCTGAAACTATCTGAATAAGGCTGGTGACTGCACTCTTTGGGGGCTTCCCAGGTGGCGCTAATGGTAAAGAACTCACCTGCCAATGCAGGAGACATAGAGATGTGGGTTCAATCCCTGGGTTGGACAGATCCCCTGGAGGCAGGCATAGCAACCCACTCCAGTATTCTTGCCTGGAGAGTCTCCATGACAGAGGAGCCTGATGGACTACAATCCATAGAACCTCAAAGAGTTGGACATGAGTGAAGCGACTTAGCATACATGCACAGAACTGCACTCTTTAAAAGTGAAATAACAGAGATACAAAGTGTCCCGTCAGGAATATACACATAAACATACTACAGAGCTCAAGGGGGCTTTGCTGTGTCTCTTCTCACCAGTGGAGAACTTGGGGAGATAACCTCCAGATTTACACAACTGATTTTTTTCACATAACCAGCATCTTATTATTGTTATACAGTTCTCCACTACTGTAAACAAAGGGTGTGTGTGTGTTAGTTGCTCAGTCGTGTCTGACTCTTTGTGACCCCATGGACTGTAGCTCACCAGGCTCCTCTGTCCATGGGATTCTCCAGGCAAGAATACTGGAGTGGGTTGCCATTTCCTTTCAAACAAAGGGTAAAAAATATAATTTAACTTTTCTTAGTGAAGCAGGTCATCATTATGAAAATATGTTGCCATGGTAATGCTGCTTTGAATCTTCCAGCTCCACCTTATGGAGATTGTCTCAGTAAAAACCTTTCCCCACTCCCATTCACTTCTAATTTGCAGAGGCCAGAAAGGGAGGCAACCAAACTTTTAAAAAAAGACTGTGGGAGAAACATGCTTCAGGAAGTCTTTGAGGATAGTCGAGGCTGTGGTCTGTTATTTTGGGACAGGTATTTCACTATAAAGTCAATACAAATGTTTACGTAGTGCCTAATGTGGTCTGTGAGAGACATAAATGAAGCCTAAAACCACACACCTTGCTTGTAGCAGGGTAACACAGTGTCAGATGAATTAGTGAGTCAAAGGTGAGCTCAAGCACGGTGGGCTTCTGGGGAGTCTTTACTGATAGCAGCATTCGAGATGGACCTTCAGAGTTGGGTAAGATTTCAAAGGCAGGCCGAGAGAACATGCTCATTACTTTCCCCTAGTACTTAGCACAGGGCCCTAGTACTTACTTAGCACAGGGCCCTACATTTAACAGGAGCTTCGTAAATATTGTGGAATAAATGACGGAAAAAACTAACCAACCCAGGCCATTTCCTGAGGGATTGGATTTCTGTTTCTGAAGGAACCTGAGCGACTGAGCTTCAGATAACTGGGGTATTGTTATACAGCATGATCTCTTAGATTCCTACAAATGAGTTCAGCCTCTTATTTGCCTGGAAAGGGTAAACAGCTATCTGCATTGAGAATTGTATTTCAATTGATATAACGATTTTAACAGTCTGAAGATGTCTACAGATGTGAGCGGTATTTGTAGTCAGAACACTGGGAAGCAAAGGGGCATTAATTTGCACCTCCATTCTGTAAGAAATAGCCCTATTACAGGAGAAAACACTGAGCCTCACCTGATCCAGGGTACACAGGGGATAACCACTATGTTAGCAGGCAGGACCCAACTTTTTCTGATTCTGTTATTTTCCTTCCTTGACTCTTCTCCTTTACCTACTGTTAATTTTTTAGTCTCTCTATAGCTTTGTATCTCTTCATCTTATATAACATCATGATAAACATTATAAAACTATGTAAGATTAATATGAAATTAAACAGACATTGAGAAAACCTTTAGGGTTTTAAAGATAATTATTTGATTAACAACAACAACAAACCTATCTTAATTCTGATGTAGCTATATATCTTTTTTTTTTTTTTTAACTCTCATTTAGCTCAACAGCTGCCTAACAGTATATTTCTGTCCAGTGCCCTGTATGTCTGAAAGTGAAAGTGAAAGTCACTCAGTCCTGTCTGACTCATGGGGTCATGGACTGTATAGTCCATGGAATTCTCCAGGCCAGGATACTGGAGTGGGTAGCCTTTCCCTTCTCCAGGGGATCTTCCCAACCCAGGGATCAAACCCAGGTCTCCCGTATTGCAGGCATCAGGATTCTTTACCAGCTGAGCCACCAGGGAAGCCCAAGAATACTGAAGTGGGTGCAAGTGAAAGTTGCTTAGTCATGTCTGACTCTTTGCGACCCCATGGACTATACAGTCCATGAAACTCTCCAGACCAGAACACTGGAGTGGGTAGCCATTCCCTTGTCCAGGGGATCTTCCCAACCCAGGGATCAAACCTAGGTCTCCCACATTGCAGGCAGATTCTTTACTAGCTGAGCTACCAGGGAAGCCCATGAGGATTCTTAAAGAAATCTAAAAATTTACAAGCTCTGTGTTGAGGTACTCCTAGAAGTTATAATAATTCCAATCTAGGTTTTAATCTAAAGGCCTGTATTACTTTATATAACAGATAAGTTTATAAATATGAAAAATACAGATATATAAAATATATTACATATATAAATACATCAAATATTACTAAACAGTATTACTAAGAATTCTTTCTACAATTGGTAATATTTAGTTTTGGAAAATTTCAATCTTTATATACCAAGTTTACTTGCCATGAATAGCAACCTTTCATCCAAACAATAAACAGTCTAAACAGAACAATTTAAAAGGTTTCTTCAAAGATAACCATTCCCCTCACCATCATTTTTGGTTTTAGATTATTTTAGTAATTTCAAAAGGGACAAAGTTATTTTTCAATATTAAGTATTAGGATTAACTAACAATATTAACTGTTTAAAATTTAACTTTGTCATAAATAAAACCCTTTTACTAAAAGAACTGAAATGACAATCAACTGATACAAATTTCCTTTTTGATTAAAAAGTAATTACATATTTTTGGAATAGCAGAACAAGAACTAGAATATTTCCAAAGAGAAAAACCACCAGAACACAGGAACAGATAAAATAAAGGTAAACATAAAAACAATCTGTGAGGATTAATTTTGTTTGACAACTTCGCTGGACCATGGACTAGAATACCGATATTTGATACAAACGTTCTGAATATTTCTATGAAAGTGTTTTTGGATGAGATTAACATCTAAATTGGTGGACTTTCACTAAAGGAGATTGTCCTCTGTGATATGGGTGGGCCTTATCTAATCAGTTGAAGGCTTGAATAGGACAAAAAGACTGGCCTCCCTCAGCAGAGAATTCTCCAGCAGACTCTCTTTAGACTTCATCTGAAACACTGGCTCTTGTTTCTTCTACAACAGACTGCCTTCAGACTCAAATTGGATCACTGACTCATATAGAGAGACATATCGATATGTATAAAACATGCACATCCTATTGGTTCTGTTTTTCTGGAGAATGCTAATACACAGTCTCACTATAGATTATAAAACAGTATGTGATTCAGTGTTACATTGCTTAGTGAAATTAATAGGTGCTGTAGGAATTCAGAGAAGCAGAAGGTCAAGGAGGCTGTGATGGCAAATTACAATGGTCCCACTCAAATGATTTAACTGTACTTCTTAGCATTCTCTAAGTGAGAGGGAAATGAGTTAAAAAATAATCCATCTTCATCCTCTCTATTCTATCACAAGGTCGTGCCATCCCTCCTCTGTTGATAGACCAAATATGAATGTGGGAAGTCTCCTCTCCCCCACTCTCAGTTCTGGTGGTTAGATGGGACTGCATGGATCAGGCCAAGTACCCTGTCACCAATCTACCTATCTGGCCTGGCCTCTGTGATGACAGACAGCAATGTGACCAAGAAAAGCCAATCACTGCACATCTGTTAGAACTGTTAGAAGGAGAAGCTCCCTCTCAGTTAGGATGAGAGCTTCTTAAGATGTAAGCCTGAGGGCTAGCCTGCGTCAGAGTGAAGAGGGCTCAAACCTGCCAGCGAATGAAGTCAACACGGAGAACTGTATAGATGAAACATGGAGAGAGGCAGATATTTAAAGACATTATTGGAATGTCTGGATCTGGCTCTGACAGCTCTGTCTACCTCTGGACTGTGCAGTCATACCAGGCAGTAAAGGGTTTTGTTAGTTTTAAAAAGTTAATACACTTGAATTTAATTTGTTACCTATGTCCTAAAGAATCCAAGTGAAGAAAACATCCAGAGATAGTCATGATGTCCTCTCAGCCTAAAGTCTTTTTCTTCCACCTCCACATACTCATCCTTCAAGGTTTAGTGCAAATGCAACACATCTTTGAATGCTGCCTCTAAAACACAACACCCTCTGAACATTCAGTTTAGACGTTTGATCCTTTGTCTTATATCTTAGTTAGGTATGTAAATGTTGACTTCCCTAACCAAAATGAAAGTTTCTTGAAGGTAAGGATCATAATAGTTGATGGCAAATATGCAGTTAATCTCAACAAAAAGGTAAATGTTATAGGGCTAAAATGATGCTAAGAAAATTCTTAGAGGACACCATTACTACACTGATGCATTCTTATTACATTAGTACACATACTAGTTAGTGGGCTATATTTTTTCTTTTTTTCTTCAACCAAATTGGTAGACTAACTTCTACCATATAAAAATGTTTCTACGTTGAAAGTTATGATGAGAAAAAAATCTCACTAAATGACAATAAAATGTCAGGGGGTATTCAAACTGCTTTACATATACTAACCCATTTAATCCTACAGCAACCTTATGAAGTAGATACCATTATTTATTATGGTTACTATTTGAATTTTACAGTTGAAGAGTCTGAAAAGCAAACTCGTTTAAAGTCACTTAGTTAATAAGTGGTAGGGTGGGAATTCGATACAGGTATTTTGATTACAGGATGTACCCTCTTAACTGTTACATACTATGAGCTCTTCTCCATTCTTGACTAGGGTGGGGTTGATGCTCACCCCACCAGCAAAAGTGATATGAAAACACCTTGAAACAAAACATATGCTTCCAAATGCTGCTAGGATAGTCCGGTGAGAAATGCCTTGTAGACATAAAACAATTCTTCATGATGATCATGATGAAGGCTCTTCTTTGATTCAGAGTGATGCTTTTGCTGCTGCTAATTTTCTAAGATCACTATCATCACAAATGTTTCATACTCAAGTAACCAAACGTTATGATCACAAGAAAAATCCTAGTGGTATCATTTATAAGAAAATACCTGAAGACTAGGAACAAAAATGACCATTTCACAAGAGTAATTTATGCTTTGGGAATTCTATTATTCTCATCTAAAAATGCATAACTGCAGGGAAATTTCAAATTATTACTTCTATCATACAATTTGTTTAACAGATACTCTCATTAGAATCAGGGTATTAAGGGGTTATAAGGTCTATGCAATGAACACTGGGTCTCACACAGATTAGATGATGGACAAAAATATGAAAGAAAAAAAATAACTATTATAAAACAGAATTTGTTTGTTGTTCAGTCTTTCAAAAATGTTTACGTGGATGACTACTGATGCATTATAGTAAAGTTATTTAAGTCCTAGGGAGATCAGGGGTGATAAAATTCAAGTATTATGAAAACAGCATGGGAGGTCATAAGAGACTAACTATATAGTAAAATAACAGCATGGTACACAGTGGCTTTAATTTAGTTCTCTCTTATCTTAAAAGTTCAGTGTAAATAGAGTACTTGCTTTACATGCAAAAATATGTAAAAATAAACATAAAAGAATGCAATGGATTAGAAACACACAATGGTAAAATTCTTTAGGTAGAATCATTATGTCTTTCAAGAATATTGGAAAAAAAAAAACGAAGCCTTTAAAGAAGCACCTATAGTCAAGAGTTTTACATTTCTTCAAGGTCCACTGAACAGTGTAGCTGATAAAGTTGTCAATGGGATTCTACTGCAGAATTCTCAAAGGTCTCAAGACAACATTTTCAGCCATGGCACCCCACTCCAGTACTCTTGCCTGGAAAATCCCATGGACGGAGGAGCCTGGTAGGCTGCAGTCCATGGGGTCGCTAAGAGTCGGACACGACTGAGCAACTTCACTTTCACTTTTCACTTTCATGCATTGGAGAGGGAAATGCAACCCACTCCAGTGTTCTTGCCTGGAGAATCCCAGGGACGGGGGAGCCTGGTGGGCTGCCGTCTATGGGGTCGCACAGAGTCGGACACGACTGAAGTGACTTAGCATTAGCATACAGATGGTTTAGTGAATACACCTTGCCAACATCCTAGGGTCCCCAACAGCCTTACCAGATGATCCAGATAAAATATCTAAAAGATGCTTTAGGAAATTTAGATTATTTTCTGTTAATATGATTACCCACACCAATATTCTAACCTGGAGAATTCCATGGACTGTATAGTCCATGGGGTTGCAAAGAGCTGGACATGACTGAGTGACTTTCACTTTCATTTTTCATGTACCATCTCACTGCTCTTGCTCATTAACAATACCTCAGTTAAACTAAGTACTAAAAGTGAAATTAAATTGAAACTGAGAAATTTATTCAGAATTAAGACTTATTCTTACTCCTCCAACAGGTGATGGATACAGTGTCTTAACAATCCAAAGAAATAAAATATGTCATCCTATAGAGATAAAATGCAAGCCACATTTCTGTAGCCACATTAAAAGACACTATGACCAAGTGGGCTTTATCCCAGGGATGCAAGGATTCTTCAATATCTGCAAATCAATCAATGAAATACACCACATTAACAAATTGAAAAATAAAAACCATATGATTATCTCAATAGATGCAGAGAAAGCCTTTGACAAAATTCAACATCCATTTATGATAAAAACTCTCCAGAGAGCAGGAATAGAAGGAACATACCTCAACATAATAAAAGCTATATATGACAAACCCACAGCAAACATTATCCTCAATGGCGAAAAATTGAAAGCATTTCCTCTAAAGTCAGGAACAAGACAAGGGTGCCCACTTTCACCATTACTATTCAACATAGTTTTGGAAGTTTTGGCCACAGCAATCAGAGCAGAAAGAGAAATAAAAGGAATCCAAATTGGAAAAGAAGAAGTAAAACTCTCGCTGTTTGCAGATGACATGGTCCTCTACATAGAAAACCCTAAAATTACCTAGAAAATTACTAGAGCTAATCAATGAATATAGTAAAGTTGTAGGATATAAAATCAACACACAGAAATCCCTTGCGTTCCTATACACTAATAATGAGAAAACAGAAAGAGAAATTAAGGAAACAATTCCATTCACCATTGCAACGGAAAGAAAAAAATACTTAGGAATATATCTACCTAAAGAAACTAAAGACCTATATATAGAAAACTATAAAACACTGGTGAAAGAAATCAAAGAGGACACTAATAGATGGAGAAATATACCATGTTCATGGATCAGAAGAATCAATATAGTGAAAATGAGTATACTACCCAAAGCAATCTATAGATTCAATGCAATCCCTATCAAGCTACCAACGATATTCTTCACAGAGCTAGAACAAATAATTTCACAATTTGTATGGAAATACAAAAAACCTCGAATAGCCAAAGCTATCTTGAGAAAGAAAAATGGAACTGGAGGAATCAACCTACCTGACTTCAGGCTCTACTACAAAGCCACAGTCATCAAGACAGTATGGTACTGGCACAAAGACAGAAATATAGATCAATGGAAAAAAACAGAAAGCCCAGAGATAAATCCACGCACATATGGATACCTTATCTTTGACAAAGGAGGCAAGAATATACAATGGATTAAAAACCATCTCTTTAACAAGTGGTGCTGGGAAAACTGGTCAACCACTTGTAAAAGAATGAAACTAGAGCAGTTTCTAACACCATACACAAAAATAAACTCAAAATGGATTAAAGATCTAAACGTAAGACCAGAAACTATAAAACTCCTAGAGGAGAACATAGGCAAAACACTCTCCGACATACATCACAGCAGGATCCTCTATGACCCACCTCCCAGAATATTGGAAATAAAAGCAAAAATAAACAAATGGGACGTAATTAAACTTAAAACCTTCTGCACAACAAAGGAAACTATAAGCAAGGTGAAAAGACAGCCTTCAGAATGGGAGAAAATAATAGCAAATGAAGCGACTGACAAACAACTAATCTCAAAAATATACAAGCAACTCCTACAGCTCAATTCCAGAAAAATAAATGACCCAATCAAAAAATGGGCCAAAGATCTAAATAGACATTTCTCCAAAGAAGACATACAGATGGCTAACAAACACATGAAAAGATGCTCAACATCACTCATTATCAGAGAAATGCAAATCAAAACCACTATGAGGTACCATTTCACGCCAGTCAGAATGGCTGCCATCCAAAAGTCTACAAGCAATAAATGCTGGAAAGGGTGTGGAGAAAAGGGAACCCTCTTACACTGTTGGTGGGAATGCAAACTAGTACAGCCACTATGGAGAACAGTGTGGAGAGTCCTTAAAAAACTGGAAATAGAACTGCCTTATGATCCAGCAATCCCACTGCTGGGCATACACACCAAGGAAACCAGAATTGAAAGAGACACGTGTACCCCAATGTTCATCGCAGCACTGTTTATAATAGCCAGGACATGGAAGCAACCTAGATGCCCATCAGCAGATGAATGGATAAGAAAGCTGTGGTACATATACACAATGGAGTATTACTCAGCCATTAAAAAGAATACATTTGAATCAGTTCTAATGAGGTGGATGAAACTGGAGCCTATTATACAGAGTGAAGTAAGCCAGAAAGAAAAACACCAATACAGTATACTAACGCATATATATGGAATTTAGAAAGATGGTAACAATAAGCCTGTATACGAGACAGCAAAAGAGACACTGATGTATAGAACAGTCTTTTGGACTCTGTGGGAGAGGGAGAGGGTGGGATGATTTGGGAGAATGGCATTGAAATATGTATAATATCATATATGAAACGAGTTGCCAGTCCAGGTTCGATGCATGATACTGGATGCTTGGGGCTGGTGCACTGGGATGACCCAGAGGGATGGTATGGGGAGGGAGGAGGGAGGAAGGAGGAGGGTTTAGGATGGGGAACACATGTATACTTGTGGTGGATTCATTTTGATATTTGGCAAAACCAATACAATATTGTAAAGTTTAAAAATAAAATAAAATTAAAAAAAAATACAACTTCTATATGGCAAAAAAAAAAAAAAAAAGACACTAAAGCAAAACAAGTGAAGTGCATTTGAATAATGCTTTAATGAAATATATCCAAAATATTATCTTTTGACATATATTTATAGGCTAAGTTGTATCTGCCCCAAATTCCTTTGTCGAAGTCCTAACTCTCAAAACTGTATACAGAATGCGACTGCATTTGGAGAAAGCATCTTTAAAAAGACACTTAGGTTAAAATGAGACTTTCTAGGGCATGCCTTAAACTGATGTGACTGGTGTTCCTGTAAGGAGAGAAAATGAGGACATGGGCACACACAGAAGGAAGACCAGGTGATAACAGAGAGAAGATGGCTATCTATCTACAAGCCAGCAAGAAAGGCCTCAGATGGAATCAAGCCTGCTGACACACTGAACTCAGATTTCTATCTTCCAGAATTGTGAGAAAATAAATGTTTGTTGTTTAAGTCACCCGGTATCTGGCACTTTGCTATGGCAGCTCCAGCAAACTAGCACAGCACAAAAACATCATTAGATAGTTTACTTTCTTTCCTTTTTTTTTTTTTTGTATGAAGTCTTCAAAATCCAGTATGTATTTTACTCTTAGAGCATATTTCAATTTGGACTAGCCGCAGTTCAAGTGTTCAGTAACAATGGTGGTTACCTCACTGGACCGTGTAGACAGTGTGTTGTTATTGCTGTTAGTCACTAAGTTGTGTCCAACTTTTAATTTCTAAAAGATTAGGACTCCTTTTCAAAAACCATAACCATAGTACCATTGTCACCCCAAAATATTTCATAAGAATTGCTTAACATCAGTGACTACTTAAAAATATTTTTACTGGGGAAATTTTAAAAACATATAAGTAGAGAGAGTAGAGAGAATAATATAAATTAACCTGGGGGTACTCATTATTCAGCTTCAATAATTTACCACATGGGTATCCTTGTTTTCTCTCTCTTCCTCAGCTATTTTGAGGCAAACTCCAACATCATATAATTTTATCTGTATATATTTCAGTATGTATTCCGAAAAGAAAAGGACCCTTAACCAACATAACCAGTACTATTATCACTTCTAAAAATATTAATAATTTCTCAACATTATAAATATTCAGTGTTCAATGACATTTCCCCAACCGTCTTTGAAAAAATCTTTTTTCACTTTATGTGCTTGAATTGGAATCCTATAAGTCTATATACTGTGATTGGTGGATATGTCTCTTAGCTTCATCTCAATCTATAGACTTCTCTCTCTCTCGCTCTAGTTCCTTTGTTATCTGTTGTTGTATTTTTAAAAAAAATATAGGGACATCTGTCCTGTGGTTTCCATCCCACTCCCCAATCTGAATTTGGTAGACCAAATTCACCTGGATGTCATCTTTTTGGGATATGGACCATTTTTAAAGTATTCATTGAATCTAGTACAATATTGCTTCTGTTTTATGTTTTGGTTTTTTGAACATAAGGCATGTGGGATCTTAGCTCCCTAACCAGAGACTGAACCCACATCCCCTGTGTTGGAAGGCCAAGTCTTAACCACTGGATCACCAGGGAAGTCCCATCTTGATATCATTTAATGAGTTATTACAACCCCTGTATTTCATATAATTTAATATTTAGATTTAGAGGCTCTATGACTACCTTTTAACTGACTCTTTTTGAGTCAGAAAGAGACATCTACATCAAAACTGATATGCAGATTAGATACTAATGTTGTAGAGTGGAAAATGATCCCTTTTGTATACAGTGTAAAGACTGTTTCCTATTGTCCTTGCAGAGTCTTTCTTTGGTCTAGACCAGTTTATTGAAGGATAGATAATTACAACAATTAATTCATACTACATATTAAGCATAGAACATAGGATAAGAAATCTGCTAGATGCCCTGGCAGGTTGAAGGGAATAACACAACACAAGTTGTGCTCCTGAGAAGTCTACCATCTATTTGGGAAGGAGCTGATTAAAAGGCAGGGAACAATGTGTCATACTAACAGCATGTAAAAAGAGCTAAGCTGTATGGTAAAAAGCCTCTAAGGATAACTGGCTTTTGAAGAGAGGAGAGATTCCTGGAGTTTTCAGGAGCCAGATAAGTCTCTAGAAAGAAAGTATGTGAGACGTCACCTGGTTGTACTATGGTGTGCAGACATCAAGAAGGTAGGCAGGCAAGGGGAACAAAGGAAAGAGGTGGAAATTAGCTTGATGTGTTTGGGGAAATATTGGAGGGGTCATAGGGACAAACACATTGAGTGGAAGGAGAGCGGCTGAATTGTGAAATGAGTGGTCTGACTGTGGAAAACTAGAGTTAGACTAAAGAGATGAGATGTGATGTGGTGGGCATGCAATGTCACCAGAAAGAATGTGATCAAATGGTGCTTTAGGAAGATTATTATGGCAGCTGTTCGTAAGATGAATGAATTTAAGGAGGGTGAGACTGGAAATGGAGAGACCAATTATTGTCTATGGTAGTAGTATATATGAGGTAATGAAAGCCTGGATCAAATGAGTAGCTATAAAAATAGAGTAAGAGTGGCTCTTAAAGACATCCTTAAGAAAGGATACAAAATTGACTGAGATAAGTGTAAAATATCATAGTCAAATTTCCAGCATAGAAGACTAAAATGATGACTTCATTGACTGAGGTAAGTAATCTGAGGCAGGAAAACTGATTTTCATTGAGCAAATGAATTTATTTTTGAGCAAATTATGTTTGAGTAGATGCAAAAGATATATATGTGGATAACTTGAATCAGAGAATGAGTGTCCAGGTGAGAAGTCACAGCAGAAAATGTAGATTTAGAAATTTCTCATGCAGAGGTAGAAACTGGAACCATAAGAACAGAAAGCATGTTAAAATCTGTGTGTGCACAGAGAAATCCAGATTTACCTTTGTGTTTAGCAACGTGCCTGGCCTCGTGCATGTGCTCAATAAATGGTCTTAGAGTGAAAGAATGAATGAAGAAATGAAACAGGTAAGGGATGGAGAAAAGTATTTTAGGATATCCACAGTTAAGAAGGGGAAGAAGTACTAGCAAAGACCACCAAGGTGTGGAAGAAGGGGGAGAATTTCAAAGAACAAACACCCTCCCAGCTACTTTAGATAAGAATACTTTCAAGATGCTGTTACCAGTAATGCCAGCTATTGCTAAGAGGCTAAACAGAATGAAGACTGGCCAACGATCTTTTGTCCGAATTATATGAGAATCCATAACAGAGCCTTTCTGCAGGGGTGAGGAGGGAGGCGGGGGATGAGGAAAGTGGGAGGAGTCTGGAAGCTAGAATAGGAGGGTAAGGTGAGGACCATGCAAAGGGGAGTAAAATAAAGTATAAATCATGCTCTGAGAGCTTGGCAGAGGAATCAAGGAAATGGTATGGTACATATCAAGACAATCAGGGTCAAAATGATTTCTTGTAGGAAAGGGAAGACATATGTATATATAAAGTTTAAAAAAAAGGCCAAAAATACCTGCGAAGGTAGTTGTGCATATTAAATTTTAGATGATGTTAAAATGAACAAGATTCAGGATATTGGTAAAGGTGAAATATTTAGAAAGATTAAACATTTTGAAAGAAATACTTAGAAAGAATATGGCACCTTCTGTGCCATATTCCAGCTATATCCAGCTGTTCACTATTTCCAGATCAAATCATACACATTACAACCTGGTACCTTTGGCCACTCTGTCCTCTTGAATTTGAAGTGCTTTCTGCCTAATACATGATTGCTAAAATCCTTGCACTATTCGAGACCTGGCCCAAATGTCACCATCTATGTGATAACCTTCCCTTGGCCATCAGAATTGATCTCTCTATCCTAAATACTTATCACCTATTTAAATTTCTTCATGTTAAGAATTTACATCTCTCCTATGAATTCTTGTTAATTGCTTTCTAGTAGGTCTTTTAAACTGTAGTGTAATTCATTGCACATGGTTGGTACTCCACAGTGTTTAATAAATGCAAGTGGAATTTTTCTTCCTGAAGACTGAAGGGAAGGGTAAGAAGACAACAGAGGAAGGATGAAATAATGGCATCGGGCAGCTTCCTCTGGTTGGCCTCAATGTTCTCCTAAAGAAAAAGGACCCATGCCTGCCTAGAGGGAAAGTGAGCAACTGATGTGAAGAAAGATCTTATTTGGAGCAGGTACCATGTCAGTCAACAAAAAGATGAGTAAAAGGAGGTGAAGGCCCTTCAAGTGTTGGGTATCATAAAGTTGTAAGGGGCCATTTATATATATATTTGATATGACCATATTTAAAGTCTTTCTTGAATTTACAATATTGCTTCTCTTGTATATTTTGGGTTTTTGGCCATGGGGCCTATGGAATTTTAGCTCCCCAACCAGGGATCGAACCCATATCTCCTGATTGGAAGGTGAAGTCTTAACTACTAGACCACCAGGCAAGTCCCCAGCAAGGGACCACATTTTTGCAGCAAGTTCTCTTTTCCTGGGAGTTCACAGTTGAAAGCAGACAGCATAAAGATCCAGCATTGTTGACTGGTACAGTGAGCTCCGCCAAAATCATTAATGAATATCTAACATGGGAGGGTGGCAGGGGAGTTGAGGGGGTGGAAAGGTGGGGGTAAGGCAGACTGATGCCTCAGGTGGCACTGAGATGATGAGCAAGGGGTTCAGGGGGAGGAGAAATTCTATAGCAACCTGCCAGTCCAGGCTCTCAATCTGGCTGCTGAAAACAGCCTGGGATGATTTTGAAGAATATCCATGACTGGGCCCCACCCACTGAGACTGACTTACTTGGTCTGGGATGAGGCCTGGAGCATCTGTGATTTTTTTCAGTGTCCTTGGTTGAGAACCCCTGCAGATACAGATCTGGGAAAAGTCAAAGGGGTGAGGGGATCAAAGATTCTACCAAGGATAGAGTATAGGATGAAGTAAGAAAGCTATTTACGGTCTGAAGCCTGAAAAGTCCCAGGAAAAAGAAAGGTCTAACTTTACATAAAAGAAAGTATCGATGTTTTAAGATCCAAATGTGATCTCAGCTAGTTTCCACTGGACAGACGTCACCATTCCCTAACTGACAGTCATAATTGGCACTGTGGTAGGCAGATGGTTGAACGGTAAAGGAACAGTTACCAAAAAAAAAAATGTTATTTCAAAAAGAAAGTTGCCTATTTAAGAATCGGTCTGCAGGGTCTTTCTGAACCTCTGTGAAACCAGAGAGAGACAAGTGCTGAGAGGACACCCATCAGGGGCCAGACCCAAGGTCAGTCGACTCAACAGATCTCAAGAGACCTCCTGTGGGAGGGCTTGGAGCAACTCTCTGTCTTCAGTTGTAAAAATCAGGCAGAGTTCTGGTTTTCTCAGTAGCCATTTGTGGCTCTCATTCATAAATTTGGCTAAGAGGTTTTTGAATTCATTTACATTTCCTGCCAGCACCACCTTTGGGAACTAATGAGTTCCATAAGTTTCTAACTCCGATGTGAAGTAGATTTCCTTTCATTTACCCTAAACTTATTTTACTCTGTTTTAAAGAGTGCCCTCCTTGTTCTAAAAAGAAAAAGTAAACAAGATTATAAGATGAGGACAGATTGGCTGAAGTAAGCAGGGTAGAAAAAGAGCTAGGTGTTACAAGGAACCGCAGACTATCTTAAATCCGTAGTATAGTTTTAAAAGGCAAACATGGCTGGAATGCGTGACCGAGAGGGGAGCTGCCTGTGACAAACAACAATGTCTCCATTGTTTCCAGGACTGTTAGACCCTTCCAGGGGTTCTGCAGCCTGCTCAAATGAAAGGGAGAACTTGAATGTCTAGCAGACCTCAATAAAACTGATTTAAACACTGAAAGTGAACTTGGAAGAAAAATTAAACAAATTTGGATGGTCTTAGGTTAGAGGAAAAAAAGTCATTCTATACAAAAACATCTGGGATACTATGTATAGAATAGAAAATAGTTATTTTAATGTCCAATTATGAGACAAAGAGAAGGAATCAAGGTGCATTGAATGGTTATCTAACTTTGTCATAGGCAGGAACTTTCAGGCCCTAGCATTTGTATACATATAAGATGAAAAAAACCTATGTGATTTGTTGTTCTTACAAGTTCCTATTTCGAAAATGATTTGGGGTTCATGCTGCCTTTGTCCCTGCCTCAGTGGATGGTAAACACAGAGGTATTCATTCAGAGGGAGGTGGTGATATTGGATTGGGTAAAGATATGAAACCCATGAGGATATAAGTATCTTAGAAAAGAAAGGAGTTTATGATTAAAATATTCATATGTATAATTTTTAAAACAACAAGGAAACAAATAATTTGAAAACATGTTGAGTAGCCTGAATAGGAGACCAAAGTATCGTTGCATTCTTTCCTTTAAGGTCTTACTTAGTACAGAGTTGATTATAGGAAAATCTTGTGTTTTAATGGAAAATAGGGCAAAGGTTATATGTAACAGGAATCCAGTCATGTGGAGCTTGCAGAACGCAGGTTAAGCTCATAAAACTGCTCATTAAAATGCTCTGTTCTAAAGCAAAAGCAAATAAATGAGCTCAAGGAAAAGAGCCACAGAGATCGTCTAGAAATATTTCCATGAAAGACTGTGAAAATAGTCCTCCCTGGTCATAAGAAATGTTCGGTTATTGCTTATACAAATAGCCACACTTAGAAGACTTTTAAATACCTTCCCTGCAATGCTGGTTTTGACCTTTTGCCAAGAGCTACTTAATTTTTTTTTTAATTTTTCTGAATAGGCTGTATGATGAGCAAAAAATCAAAAGGCACACACACCAGAAGTTTTTAAAACAGCATGAGCAGAATAGTTTAGTATTAACCACCATCCCCTCCCCAATTCTGATTAAACTTAGCAAATTTACAAGTTCTACACTGGCTTAAAACCCCTACCCCAAATTACAGAAATTGAAGACCCCTCAAAATCTTGAGGGTTTAAAGGACTACTAAACTTTACCATCTTATAGCACAGAAAAGGCAGAGTGAGGAATTTTAAATTAACAATAGAAATGGCTTGCTGGCAAAAATCATGAACAGCAAGAGGACTTCTAAGAAGGCAGTTAGTCCCGAAGCAATTCAGACAAACTATGCTTACACAACGGCTGGCTGGTCTGTAAGACCTCAAAGCCAAAAACAACAAAAACAGCCAGCAGCGCCATCACTATAGAGGGAAATGCACAACTTTATGCTTATTAAGTGTGTGTGTGTGTGTGTGTGTGAGGGGAGGGGGGTGTCCAGATGCCCATAGGATTTTTAATGTAAATTCAGTGAGTCCCAGGCCTTGTCTGAGTCACCGGAGAGGCAACCTGGTGGAATCTCACCTGGCCAAGTGAGGGAGGCCTGCTCACTGAAGACAGATTACCCCAGAAAGAAGCACAAGTAACGAGGCATGTGGTCTGTATTCACACCAGACTACTCTCTCTGTGGCTTTGTCTTGCACCATTTCCACAGCCATGAGAGAGTCAACCCACGAGAGAGTAACGAGAGAGTCAACGAGAGCGTGGAAATTTTGCCTGCCTTTTTTTTAAGTAGAAGGAATGACCAACAGCAAGATTCTGTTTTCACTTCAATTTATTTTATCTTAAGTAAAACTCTCTGGAGTTCACTTGGGAGAAGCAATGCATCAAACTGAGAGGATTCCTTCTACAAAACAAGGCTGGATCACAGCAGGCTTCCTGCCAACATTTACTCTGCTGTTTCAGTGTGTTTGCTTGTTGTCCTTGTTGCTGTTTTAATCTATTGGGGAGGGAACTGACTATGAGTCTTGCCGAGTTTTGGCTAAAATAAAAACACAGAGCTGTTTTACACAGTTAAACCAGATTTCACATCCTGTGAGATGGCCTAGACTTCTGATAAACACATCTTGGCAACAACAGCTCATCTATTTAGAGTTAACTATGAAAAGGGTATTTCCTAATTCGCCCAGCTCTAAACACGGTCATCTGCTGTTCTTTTTTCCCACTGGCCTCTAACATACCTTATTCTGGAAAAATGCTTCCTTTCGCTTTAGCAGACTTTAAAAATCAGCATTATTCTTACCACAGTGGTAGTTTACATTTTTATCTACACACACACACACACACACACACACACACACACACACACTTGCACAAGTTTGCAAGATTAAAAGCCTCTCATTTTTTATTCTTGAAACCCCAAAAGGGAAACTGTTATTCATGTGCCAAGGAATACAGCCATTCATTATTTTTTCTTTCTTTCTTGCTGCACATCCTCCCAATAGGATTAAAAGCAGTCTGGGACGTGTAATATGGAGCTAGAGGAAAAGAGAGAGGAGTGGGAGGGTGAAAAAGATGGCATTTTAATAGCCTCTGCCATGCTGATTCAACACAGTAGGGACCTTGTGTTTCAGACCCAAACTGTTTCCTTCCAGCCTTACACTTGGCCCCCTTCTACTGAAGCCCTGCATTGATGTCTTTAGATAGAGCTGGGAGGGGAGGGCTCTAATAAATGGCCTTTCTGAGAATAAGGGAGGTTGGAAACTATCATAACCCTATCTCTGATTTTAAAATACATTTTCATCTTGAAATAATTAGGTCTTATAAAAAGCTTGCAAAATTAACAGAATTCCTGTATACTCTTTACTTAGATTCCTCAAATGTTAACATCTTATAAAACCACACAACCATGGTCTGTCAGGAAATTTTGAAGAGTATTGACCAGTTATTTGGTCTCTCAATTTGAGCTTATCTGGTGTTTCTTCATTATTAATCCAGGTTGTATGTTTTTGTCAAGAAAACCACATGAATGAGATGACCTCCACAGTGCATTCTATCAGGAGACGCGTGCTCTTAAGAGATCTATCCCATTAACTAGTGAGGTTCAACTTTGAGCACTTGGTTAAGATGGTGTCTGCCAGGTTCCTCCGCTATAAAGTTTCTAGTGGTTTTGCCTTTTTGGGATTAGTAAGTATCTTATGGGTAATATGTTGAGGGCATGTAAATATCCTGCTTCTCATCATATTTTTGCCTACTAACTTTAGTATCCATTGATGATTCCTGAGAGATACAATTATTACTGTGGTGTTTTATAAATGGTGATTTTTTCTTTCTTCTTTTGAAAACGTATTTACTTATTTATTTTGGCTGTGTTGCCTCTTACTTGTGGCACTTGGGATCTTCAGTCTTTGTTGCAATGGGATCTATAGTTGAGCCACGTAGGATCTTTAGTTGTGCCATGAGGGATCTAGTTCCCTTACCAGGGACTGAATCTGGACCCCCTGCATTGCGGGTGCAGTCTTAGCCACTGGACTACCAGGGAAGTCCCTATTTTCTCTTCTAAATGTATTAATTGGAATTATATTGTAAGGAAGAGCTTTCCCTTCCCCTTCATTTAATTATTTAGTCAATTATTTAAGTATGGTTTCTACAGGATATAGTCCATTCCTATCATTACTCTTTTGCTGAAATTGTCCCAAATTTAGTAATTGGAAGCCTCCTTTAAGTTGCCTCCTATATCCATATGCTGGCCCCCATCATTTTTGGAGTGCTTACTTTCTGGCACCATACATATTCCAGGCTCATTTTGTACCTTCTCTGCTCTAGTCCTAGAATCTCTCCAAGGAGTCCTGGTTCTTTTATTGGAGACTAGATAAAATGGCTTTTTTTTTTTTTTTTGGTGAGTCGGAGTGAGTACATAGAATTTTCTATGTAATAAGAACCATAAAGATCCCTTTTGTTATTCATAACAGAACCCTCTCAACCACGCCTGAGTTTATACTAATGAGGGGACTTTTGAAAAGCTCCTAAGGTTGAGGCTAGTTGCCAGTGGTGACAACCATGTAGCTCACCCAGAGAGGGTATGGAAGTTCTGAATCCCTTCCCCCAAAACTTGCCCTATGTATCTCTTCCATCTGATGGTTCCTCTTGTATCCTTTTATAATAAACCAGTAATCTAGTAAGTAAGATTTTCCTGAGTTCTGGAACTGCTCTAGCAAATTATCTAATTGGAGTATGGGTTTGTGGGAACATCTGATTTACACAGCAAGTGACTTTTGATTGGCATCTGAAGGTGGGAGGTGGAGGAAGGGTCTCGTGGAACTGAGCCCTTAACATGTATGACCTGATGCCATTTCCAGATAATGTCAGAATTGAGTTAAATTGTAGGATACCCAGCTGGTGTCACAGAATTGCTTAATTCTTAATTGTGTGGAAAACACATACATCTGGTGTCAGAAGTAAAGTACAGATCTTCCTAGACTTACAGTGGGGTTACTTCCCCCAAACCCATTGTAAGTTAAAAATATCCTGAGTTAAAAATGTACTTAATACATCTAACTTACCAAACATCACAAATTAGGCTAGCCTACCTTAAGTGAAAGTTCCAGAAAAACATCTATTTCTGCTTTATTGACTATGCCAAAGCCTTTGACTGTGTGGATCACAATAAACTGTGGAAAATTCTGAAAGAGATGGGAATACCAGACCACCTGATCTGCCTCTTGAGAAATTGGTATGCAGGTCAGGAAGCAACAGTTAGAACTGGACATGGAACAACAGACTGGTTCCAAATAGGAAAAGGAGTACGTCAAGGCTGTATATTGTCACCCTGCTTATTTAACTTATATGCAGAATACATCATGAGAAACGCTGGACTGGAAGAAACACAAGCTGGAATCAAGATTGCTGGGAGAAATATCAATAACTTCAGATATGCAGATGATGCCACCCTTATGGCAGAAAGTGAAGAGGAACTAAAAAGCCTCTTGATGAAAGTGAAAGTGGAGAGTGAAAAAGTTGGCTTAAAGCTCAACATTCAGAAAACGAAGATCATGGCATCCGGTCCCATCACTTCATGGCAAATAGATGGGGAAACAGTGGAAACAGTGTCAGACTTTATTTTTGGGGGCTCCAAAATCACTGCAGATGGTGACTGCAGCCATGAAATTAAAAGACGCTTACTCCTTGGAAGGAAAGTTATGACCAACCTAGATAGCATATTCAAAAGCAGAGACATTACTTTGCCAACAAAGGTTCGTCTAGTCAAGGCTATGGTTTTTCCTGTGGTCATGTATGGATGTGAGAGTTGGACTGTGAAGAAGGCTGAGGGCCGAAGAATTGATGCTTTTGAACTGGGATGTTGGAGAAGACTCTTGAGAGCCCCTTGGACTGCAAGGAGATCCAACCAGTCCATTCTGAAGGAGATCAGCCCTGGGATTTCTTTGGAAGGAATGACGCTAAAGCTGAAACTCCAGTACTTTGGCCACCTCATGTGAAGAGTTGACTCATTGGAAAAGACTGTGATGCTGGGAGGGATTGGGGGCAGGAGGAGAAGGGGACGACAGAGGATGAGATGGCTGGATGGCATCACTGACTCGATGGACGTGAGTCTGGGTGAACTCCAGGAGTTGGTGATGGACAGGGAGGCCTGGCGTGCTGCGATTCATGGGGTCGCAAAGAGTCAGACACAGCTGAGCGACTGAACTGAACTGAGGTGACCTTAAGTGTGCTCAGAACACTTACATTAGCCTGCAGTTGGGCAAAACCACCTAACACAAAGCCTATTTTATGCAATAAAGTGTTGAATATCTCATGTAATTTATTGACTACCATACTGAAAGTGAAAAACAGAATAGCTGTGTGGGTGCAATATGGCTGCAAGGGTGTTGGCAGTTTACCTGCATGATCCTGCCGCTGCCCCAGCATCATGAGAGAGGATCATAAAGCATACTGCTAACTGAGGAAGAGCTCAAGATTCAAAGTATGGATTCTACTGAATATGAAACTTTTTCTCGCCATCCTGAAGTAGAGAAATCATATCTGAACCATGGTAAGTTGAGGACCATCTGCTGAGTAGTGTGAGAGTAGTTCAAGAAACACACAAAAGAGAGTGTTTTCTTCCTACCAATATATATGGATCTTTCATTACAAATTAAAAACCTACCAAGCACTTCCTTGGTGGTCTAGTGGTTAAGAAGCCATGTGCCAAAGCAGGGGACACAGGTTCAATCCCTGGTCCAGGAAGATCCCACATGCCATGGAGCAACTAAGCCTGAGCACCACAACTACTGAGCCCATGCACCTAGAGCCTGGGAATGAAACTACTGAAGCCCCCTCAATGAGAAGCCTGCAAACCACAACTAGACAGTAAGTAGCTCTCGCTCCCTACAACTAAAGAAAACCTGTGCGCAGCAACAAAGACTCAGCACAGCCAAAAATAAAATAAATAAATCTTTAAAAAATGTATTAAAAAACTTACCTAAATAGTTAGCATGGTCAGCAAAATGTAACTTGGACTAAAACAAGTAAATCTTTTACCACAGTGTTTAACGTTTTCTTCCTGATTTTTTCTTAATAAGTCAAAAGTGAACAAAAGATGATTAAAACTTCTAAGTGGTAATATGATAAGTTAAATGCATAAAAAGCTGTTTATTATTTGTGGGAAAATAAAACCGTTCATATAGCCTTTAATTATTACTGTTATTTTTATGTCAGCTTCAGATCAGTTCAGTTCAGTTGCTTAGTCGTGTCTGACTCTTTGCAACCCCACGGACTGCAGCACTCCAGGCTTCCCTGTCCTCCACCAAATCCCAGAGCCTACTTAAACTCATGTCCATTGAGTTGGTGATGTCATCCAACCATCTCATCTTCTGTCATCTCCTTCTCATCTTCAATTTACATAAATGTTCTTTGTCCTTATTCCTTTCCAATATTCCCAAAGTACTTTTGCAAAAAGTTCCTTTTGTGTCATCCATTGATGATAAACTCTCTGCTTTTGTTGTTTGAAATGCCTTTAATATACCTTCACTTTACTACTACTACTAATATTTAACATAATTAGGTTAACTATTTCTAGTTTAACAATATTTCTGTCTGTTCTTTGAAAATTATTCCGTTATTTATTTCCATTGTTGTTCTCAAGAAGTATTAATTCTTGTTCCTTGGAAGCTGATCTCTCTTTTTTTTTCTGAATACTTTTGAGATTGCCTTTGGTGTTCTGCAATTTCATTACCATGTGTTTCTGCATGTTATCTGTGGTGCTCCTAGATCCTAGAATTCATGACTGACATTAATGATTAAACTTACATCAGACTTTCTCATGCTATCCTTTATGTCTCATGCACATTTCCTATCACTGTGCCTTTCTGTGTTGTATTCTGGGTAACTTAGTTATACATCCAGTCGTGTGTAGGAACTGGCTTGTATCAGCTTACAATAGCCAACTGGGCATATCCTCTCCCTGGTCCACATTCACTGTCATCACATTGGTAGCTTAAAATGGGCTGTGGTGGGTTAGGTACACCATGGAAACTGGCAAACACTACATGAAAGGGTTTTCTCCCCAACCTCTAGAGAGCCACTTTAAAAACATTTATCAGTGCACCACTGCATACAATCTGTTTCACTTAGTCTTGCTTCAGCTTACTTAGTCTTTAATTCACTTGTAAAGTTTTAATGGGGGACAGTGGAAACAGTGTCAGACTTTATTTTTGGGGGCTCCAAAATCACTGCAGATGGTGACTTCAGCTATGAAATTAAAAGATGCTTACTCCTTGGAAGGAAAGTTATGACTAACCTAGATAGCATATTCAAAACCAGAGACACTACTTTGCCAACAAAGGTCCGTCTAGTCAAGGCTATGGTTTTTCCAGTGGTCATGTATGGATGTGAGAGTTGGACTGTGAAGAAGGCTGAGGGCCGAAGAATTGATGCTTTTGAACTGGGATGTTGGAGAAGACTCTTGAGAGCCCCTTGGACTGCAAGGAGATCCAACCAGTCCACTCTGAAGGAGATCAGCCCTGGGATTTCTTTGGAAGGAATGATGCTAAAGCTGAAACTCCAGTACTTTGGCCACCTCATGTGAAGGGTTGACTCATTGGAAAAGACTCTGATGCTGGGAGGGATTGGGGGCAGGAGGAGAAGGGGACGACAGAGGATGAGATGGCTGGATGGTATCACTGACTCAATGGATGTGAGTCTGAGTGAACTCCAGGAGTTGGTGATGGACAGGGAGACCTGGTGTGCTGCGTTTCATGGGGTCACAAAGAGTCCGACATGACTGAGCGACTAAACTGAACTGAACTGACTGAAAGTTTCAATTTCAAAACTGCACTTTTTATTCTAAAAGTTTTATTTGATTCTTTTTAAAAATATGCATTGTCTTTAAAGAAAAGGTATTCCTTTCTCAAGTTTATGGTTTATTTTATTTCTTCAAACATTTTAAACATAGTCCAACATCTTTTCTACTGTTTGCTATTCTCTTTACTCAGTCATGACGGCTTCTTTTTAAATGTTGGATTGTGTATTTGTATATTTTTATTTGTGTGACTCCTATTAGGTCTGATATGAGGGTGCATTCCTCTAGAGAATATTTATTTTTCTATATGCTCCCAGAACTGTTTCCAACCAGGGACCATTTTTAATTTCTCAGCTTTCGATCTGCTTGACCATGCAAGTGGTACAAATCTGAACCCCAAATCACATGACAGTGATAACATGGATTCTCAGGGAAGACTTTTCTTCTACCCAGAACCCAGGTTGAGACAAATAATTTTCCTTGTTTTCTCCCATTATTGGCCAGTAGATTTTTCTTGATCTATCATTTCATTGAAGGTGTATCTCTTTGAGGACCCTGCTTCCTGCCAGGGTCTTTGTTCCAATTCGTTCTTACTGAAGTCTTTTCTCCTATCCTCAAATGACTATGTAAACCCAAAGCTATTGGGTATAGTGAAGGCAAATGCCCCATGAACAGCTGTAGTTTCACCGCAGGCTTAACCCTCTGATCTCCAGCCTCCTTCGTATTTCCGTACCCCAAGGATTTCTCATTTTTCTTGAGAGCTCAGTCAGGGATAAAAAGAGCACTTCTCACACGGTCCTCAATATCTCTGGATGTTTTGAAGTCAAGATAACTAGTCTAAAAATCTGCTGGAAATCAAAGTCCACAAGTCCTTCAAAAAGATCCTTTAAAAGGTATTTTAAAGTATAGTTTAAAATAACCTTTGAGAGCTCTGGTGCTAAGTTTTCTCTTTTTCTTCAGAATATTCTAGAGCAAAAAATGTTTTATATACTACAGACACACAGATGCATCCATTAACACATTAAGTGTTACTACTTATGTGTTGACTATTATTAGCTATTTCAGAATAGCTATTAATTCTTACAAAGCATTTTGTAAACCATGAATAAGTGAATCAAAGATTAATACTAAAAGCAATTTACATCCTAACCACCATTTGTTTGTCAAATTTTATTTGGGATTCACGTAGTTTAAACTTCTCTTTTCCTTTGATGTTAGTAAGAATTCTATGTACTATTTGTAGAAATATGAATATGTACTTTGTATAAGTGTGAGGTATACAATTTTGAAATTGTTTTACTCACATAATTTGTTTAGAGATTTTGATCAAAGTTGTAACATAGGTAGACTTACCTCCTTTTTCAAAAACTACAAGTCATGAGATGCATAATTTTTCCAAGGCTATACAATATAAGTTGAAGAGCTAGACTTGAAATTCAGCTTTAGAAGCTTTAAGTTCAGTGTTCAATAGCACAAATTCATCAGAAAAACTGGGACATTTTCCCATTGCCATGGGGAAGAAACTCCTATTGGAATAGAAGACTCTGTGATCAAAGCAGAGCAATTTATGTATATAAAACAGTGGCTCAATTTTAGTATGTTTTTTAATTGTTTATGTTTTGAGTTTTTGTACTTTTTTTCCTGAGGGTTATGCTGTAGTGATTTAAGAAAGTTTCAGTTCAAAAAAGTTCCACAACACAGAACCTGATAGAGAGGACTGTTATGTTAAAGAGCTACTCATTTCTTACCTTTCTATTTCCAATTAACATTTATATATAAAGGAAAAAAATGTTCACATTACAAGTAGTTAACTGAAAAAAATCAATATCCGGAGCTCATTCACTGAAATGGTTTTTCCATCTTGTATGCGATAACAATTTTAAGACATGATCTCTTTAACTTCATAAGCAAATCCTTGCGAACCAATAAACTGGAACTCTTCATGAATTCTTGTACTCACGGTGAGATTTGTAGTGACAGTTTTTGGTTCAAAAGTGCATTCCTGTTGTAAGTGGACTGCACGGGATCATTCAGTGGAATGAAGGCCAGTATCACACGCACAGCTGTACTCTGAGAAGTAATTTTAGATGTCAAGATAATGTATGTCGAAGCTGTGCAAAACCACAATCCACCAGCGGATCACGATCCCTTTTGGCAAACTGCTGTGTATTGTATTAGTCTCTGGCTGTACAATGATCTGGGAAGCTGAAGAAATGGAATTTGTCACTTAGGCCATTCATCCTCAGCTGCCAAGAGGTGGGCACATTCTGACCTCTGGATTAATGCTGGGCAGAGTTCCATATACCATCCTACTAAGAATGTGGTCACCCAGCTCCAATGAAGACATCCTGTTTCAGCAAGACAGTGTCAAGAAAAAGTCACAACTATCAAATCATTTAGATGTTTCCCATTCATTTTAGTTGGGTAGAAGTCTGTTTTCCTTTTACCTATGTATAAGCTACAAGCATGTCTTGAAATGGTATAGTAGATTTTTTTTTTTCTATAGCTCTAGCTTAAAAACAGCTGAACTTATTTTCCTGAATACACATAAAAACTCCTGAGCTGGTATCTGGTATATCCAGTTTCAGACTGAAGAATTTTTTTTGAGCCGATGGTTTATGCTGAAAATGCTGACAGATGTTCAACAGCCTCAGCAAAGCAATCTTTAAGGGAGTCCTGGGGAACAGACCATGTGAATGCTTTGAAAGTGCTAAATTCTTGTTGCCAAACAAACAATTTTACTTAAAAAATCCTAGAATTTCTTATAGTAAGATTTTAACAGATATTTGGAGAAAGCCATCCATTACTCTGTAGCTGAATTTTTGGAATCTTCTAGTTCCCATTTTGCATTTTCTCTGGGCACAAGAAATTCTATTAGATTTATCATTCTCAAGGTTCAGATAAAAGCCAGACTTCTGGAATTATGACCTTTAAAGCATTAAGTAGATATCTCAAATTTTAAAATTGCTGCAGGAAGTCCCTAAAACCCAGAGAATCTAGATGGTCAACATTTGCTATATTTCTGGCAGTGATTTTTCTTTCCTGGGATACTAAAATAAGAGTCAGGGGAACTACAAACAAAATAGGTCTGATCAGAAACAACTGAATGTTTGTAAGTGTTCTACAGGGGGTTCAGACTTTCCCAGGAGGGTAATAATTTAAAGGATGTCAGTGGATGCAAATGAATTTCAGCCGTAGGAAGGAAGAAGAGGTGAATAGCACTTTTGTCTCCAAGAGACTTGGAATATCAGACGGGCTCCATTTTGGATAATTCTATTTAGCCTGCCTACATTTTCTGATGTTGTTTCAGTTGGGAATGATAGAATGATACTCCTTATCCCTGTATCCTGAACTGTTCAGCAGTGTTTTGTCATGCTGTTAACAGCCATCAGGTTCCATCTATGCAGACAGATGAGTTTCCTGCTGATATAAAGGGGTCTCATGAATTGCATCTTGTGTAAAAGAGAACGAAATTCTTTTTACAAAGTAAGTATAACATGAGCGAGAACCGAAGTTTTTTTCTTCTCCTATTCGTCCTCTAGCACACCCTGGTCTCTGAGAGTCTAATAGATAATCTAGACTTCACTGTATTGCTGTGCTCCTGGGAGAACTGCTTTTACATTAATTTTTATGCAAGCAAAGTACTTCCTTTCTTCTTCTCTAGTTATACCATGATAGCTAAGCAATCCTCAGAAAGTCTGAACACTACACAAAGTGGCAAAGAATGTTGTTCTGCAAAGGAAAATGAAATCCATTTCTCTGGATTCATGAACATATTAAGTCATTAGCAGGAGGAAGAGTGCACCTACTGAAAGTGAAAGTGAAGTCTCTCAGTCGTGTCTGACTCTTTGCGACCCCATGGACCATAGCCTACCAGGCTCCTCTGTCCATGGGATTTTCCAGGCAAGAATACTGGAGTGGGTTGCCATTTCCTTCTCCAGGAGATCTTCCCAACCCAGGGATTGAACCTGGGTCTCCTGCATTGTAGGCAGATGCTTTACTGTGTGAGCCACCAGGGGAGTGCACCTACTAGGAATATATTAATGAGATAAAATGGAAGGGTATGAAAAATGTAAGCAACTTTATGATGGCAACCATCATAGCAGAAAGAAGATATTCTATAATAGCACTTAGTACTTATTATCTTCTTTGTTTGAAAAAAATGATACAGTGATTAGTTGAAAGGCAAAATATAAAACTCTCTGCCTATTAGGTGTATCAAATTTGCACAATTTGAAAATAAAATAGGCATTTTTATTTCCAGAAACCAACACCAGTTTGTATGTACATGGACACGAATCACACAATGTACATGTTGATGATTCAGTCTGATGTTTTTTCCCACCTCTTCTCCTCCCTCTTCTGGCCTCAGAATGAGTTGTTTATATACATGGGGATTTGGTGTTTTTCTGTTTCTAACTCCTAACAGTATAGCAATCCCCTTCATAAATCACTGTATCATTAACATGATTGTATATAACCACTTAATTCAGAAAAAATAAATCCTGGAGGCAAAAGTACTCTTTGGCCAGACTAACTTAAATATGCCTACAGTTTATCATAGTCAATAGTTATTTCACTTTCTGTAATGTATGATAGTGGCCCAGTTGGTAAAGAATCTGCCTGCATTGCGGGAGACCTGGGTTTGATCCCTGGGTTGGGAAGATCCCCTGGAGAAGGGAAAGGCTGCCCACTCCAGTATTCTGGCCTAGAGAATTCCATGGACATGTATAGTCCATGGGGTCACAGAGTCTGACACGACTCAGCAACTTTCACACACATTCTTTAGAAACTTAGTGAACATTGTCTTCATTTATTCTATTGTAGTGTATTCAACTCAGGGGATGAACCTTTGGGATTTTTAAAAAATCTTAATTTAGAAAATGGATATTTGTAATATATCACTATATCCATATGGGCTTCTCTGGTGGTTCAGAGGATAAAGCTTCTGCCTGCAATGTAGGAGACCCGGGTTTGATCCCTGGGTTGGGAAGATCCCCTGGAGAAGGAAATGGCAATCCACTCCAGTATTCTTGTCTGGAGAATCCCATGGAGAGAGGAGCCTGGAGGGCTACAGTCCATGGGGTCGCAAAGAGTTGGACACGACTGAGCGACTTCACACACAATATATCACTGTATCCATATTACCTCAATGTGAAATTGAGAACAGAATATTTCATATCTATTTTCTTATTAAAATAATCTATAATTAATGACAACTAAGCTGCGATTCATGGGGTCGCAAAGAGTCAGACACGACTGAGTGACTGAACTGAGCTGAACTGAAGATGATATTAGACCATAAGCAGTAGGCTAAAGATGGATCATTTAATCTGAGGCCACCTAGGAAAGGAAAATAAGTACCACTGACTATGAAAGCCCTTTCTGTACCTGTACAGGACCTAATAATAGCAATAGCAATCACTTATTGAGAAATTCTTAGTGCCAGGATGTGGATTAAGGCCTTTATTTAATCTCATTTAATCATTACAATATCCTTGGTGGGTATGTGTTATTTCCCAATTTGCATATGAGGAAATTGAGGCTCATAGAGATTCAATAATTTGTTTATGTATAAGAATCAGGATTCAAAACCATTGCACCATTAGAAAATAGTGACTGTACTTTTAAACGGATGACCAAGCAAGTGGTGGAGGAATTGGCAGAGTATCCAAGTGGGAAAAAAGTCTAGAGAAGTGAGAAGGGAGAACTGATCTTCCGAGGCACATCTCTGGGGTCAGAAACCCTTGATATTGGAAATGGTGGTATTGTAAGGTTACACAGAAAGTGTTCTATTTGGTGACATCGTGGCTAATACATTGGAGAAGGCAATGGCTAATACATATTATATTATTCATTTATTGAAAATGCTACTGGGAAGATGGGGAGGTTGGACAGGGCTATTTGGCACTTCTCCAGAACTTGAATTTACCATTTGTCAGCTCTGTCAAATTGGGTAAGTTATTTAATCTCTCCAAGCCGTGGTCTTTTCTACCACAAAATGGAAATAAGAACTGCAACTCAATAAATATTTGTTGTGAGAACTGAATGAGATTTTCAAAACACCAGAACAATGACTGATACATATCTAAGGCATTGTACAAATGTTACTTCCCTCTTCTTTCTTGTATTTATATAAATTTTACAGAAATGTTCATATGTTAAACAGATTATTTTTAAGTTTTTTCCAGCTTTTCAAATTTGAGGGTTCTTATATTCTGTTATTTTTCTGGTCTGAATTCATTATGATGAACAAAATACTCTATATATAGATGTGTAATAAATTTTGGTAGAGTGTGGACTTGAGTCTTCAGTTCAGTTCAGTTCAATCGCTCAGTCACGTCCGACTCATTGTGACCCCATGAACCTCAGCATGCCAGGCCTCTCTGTCCATCACCAACTCCCGGAGTTTACCCAAACTCATGTCCATTGAGTCGGTGATGCCATCCAGCCATCTCATCCTCTGTTGTCCCCTTCTCCTCCTGCCCTCAATCGTTCCCAGCATCAGGATCTTTTCCAATGACTCAGCTCTTCGCATCAGGTGGCCAAAGTATTGAAGTTTCAGCTTCAACATCAGTCCCTCCAATGAACACCTAGGACTGATCTCCTTTAGGATGGACTGGTTGGATCTCCTTGCAGTCCAAGGGACTCTCAAGAGTCTTTTCCAACACCACAGTTCAAAAGCATCAATTCTTTGGCACTCAGCTTTCTTTACAGTCCAATTCTCTCATCCATACATGACTACTGGAAAAACCATAGCCTTGACTAGACAGACCTTTGTTGGCAAAGTAATGTCTCTGCTTTTTAATATGCTGTCTAGGTGGGACATAACTTTCCTTCCAAGGAGTAAGTGTCTTTTAATTTCATGGCTGCAGTCACCATCTGCAGTGATTTTGGAGCCCCCCAAAATAAAGTCAGCCACTGTTTCCACTGTTTCCCCATCTATTTGCCATGAAGTGATGGGACTGGATGCCATGATCTTAGTCTTCTGAATGTTGAGCTTTAAGCCAACTTTTTCACTCTCCTCTTTCACTTTCATCAAGAGGCTCTTTAGTTTTTCCCTTTTGCCATAAGCGTGGTGTCATCTTCATATCAGAGGTTATTGATATTTCTCCCAGCAATCTTGATTCTGGCTTGTGCTTCATCCAGCCCAGTGTTTCTCATGATGTACTCTGCATATAAGTTAAATAAGCAGGGTGACAATATACAGCCTTGACGTACTCCTTTTCCTATTTGGAACCAGTCTGTTGTTCTGTGTCCAGTTTTAACTGTTGCTTCCTGACCTGCATACAGGTTTCTCAAGAGGCAGGTCAGGTGGTCTGGTATTCCCATCTCTTTCAGAATTTTCCACAGTTTATTGTGACCCACTCAGTCAAAGGCTGTGGTATAGTCAATAAAGCAGAAATAGATGTTTTTCTGGAATTCTCTTGCTTTTTCGATGATCCAGCGGATTTGGCGATTTGATCTCTGGTTCCTCTGCCTTTTCTAAAGCCAGACTGAACATCTAGAAGTTCACGGTTCACGTATTGCTGAAGCCTGGCTTGGAGAATTTTATGCATTACTTTACTAGCGTGTGAGATGAATGCAATTTTGTGGTAGTTTGAGCATTCTTTGGCATTGCCTTTCTTTGGGATTGGAATGAAAACTGACCTTTTCCAGTCCTGTGGCCACTGCTGAGTTTTCCAAATTTGCTGGCATATTGAGTGTAGCACTTTCACAGCATCATCTTTTAGGATTTGAGATAGCTCAACTGGGATTCCATCACCTCCACTAGCTTTGTTCGTAGTGATGCTTCCTAAGGCCCACTTGGCTTCGCATTCCAGGATGTCTGGCTCTAGGTGAGTGATCACACAATTGTATTATCTGGGTCATGAAGATCTTTTTTGTATAGTTCTTCTGTATATTCTTGCCACCTCTTCTTAATGTCTTCTTCTTCTGCTAGGTCCATACCATTTCTGTCCTTTATTGAGTCCATCTTTGCATGTTCCCTTGGTATCTCTAATTTTCTTGAAGAGATCTCTCTCTAGTCTTTCCCATTCTATTGTTTTCCTCTATTTCTTTGCATTGATCGCTGAGGAAGGCTTTCTTATCTCTCCTTGCTATTCTTTGGAACTCTGCATTCAGATGCTTATATCTCTGCTTTTCTCCTTTGCTTTTTGCTTCTCTTCTTTTCACAGCTATTTGTAAGGCCTCCTCAGACAGCCATTTTGCTTTTTTGCCTTTCTTTTTTTTGGAGATAGTCTTGGTACCTGTCTCCTGTACATTGTCAGGAACCTCCGTCCATAGTTCATCAGGCACACTATCAGATCTAGTCCCTTAAATCTATTTCTCACTTACATTGTATAATCATAAGGATTTGATTTAGGTCATACCTGAATGGTCTAGTGGTTTTCCCCACTTTCTTTTGTCTTACAGTTTCATTATCATTTACCTAAGTGTGTATTTATTATCATTATTTAATTCTATTAGGACATATGTGCTTTCTGAGAATTGTCAGACTTCAACAATTTTAGGAGGACTTCTCTGGTGGTCCTGTGGCTAAGACTCCAAGCTCCCAATGCAGGGGACCTGGGTTCAATCCCTGGTGAGGGAACTAGAACCTACATGCCATAACTAAGAGTTTGCATGCCACAACTAAGAGTTGGTGTGCTGCAACTAAGAGTTCACTTGCTACAATTAAAGATTTCTGTGCCACAAGAAAGATCCTAAGTACCACAGCTAACACCAGCACAATCAAATAAAAGTAAATATTAAAAAAACAATTTTATGAAATTCTGTCTTCCTTCCTCTCTTGTTCTCTTTTCTTTTTTTCTCTCTCTCCTACCATCTTCCTCAATATACTTCTAGTATATAAAGTTGGATTATTCATGATTCTGGGTTCATGGCACATTTTCATCATTGGTCAATGTATGAATCAATTTTATTTACTTAGATTTTAAATTACTTATTTTTATAATGTAATAAGCCCCCATGAATTCATTATCCAAAACAAAAGCTAGTACTTTAAATAACTGCATCTACTCAGAGGGTGTTTTCTACCAATTCATCTCTGTTTCTGTCACCAGAGTTAACCATCTATGAAAACAACCATCATTCCTTTACTTTCCTTTTCTTATTGTTTCATTGCATCTATATGTACCCTTAAAGAATTGTTTTTATTATTTTAATTTCATAAAAAATTATGTAGTATAATCTTTTTAACTTATATTGCTAATTCATGCATACTGTTAAATGTACTACAGTCCATTTGTTTGGGATGCTGTACTATAACTCCACTGTGAAAATATACTGCAATATTTATTTCCCCTTCCACTGATGGTCATTTAGATTGTTTCCAGATTTTCATTATTATAAACAATGTTACTTTGAACATTCTGCTAGTCCTTTTTTGACTACTGCCTTTCTCCATTCTCTGTTTCCTTCGAGAACTCTGATTAGACATATGTTAGATAGACCTGCTCAGTCTATGATCTCAATTATTTTCTTTGCAGGCTTTATTCTGGCCTGAACTTTCTTTTGGTCAGTGTACTCATATCATTACAGATTTTCCGGTTCACTAATTCTTTATTCTGTTAAGTCTAATTTGTTTCTTGGAATCTTTTGATTGAATTTTTCATTTCAATGATTGAATTTCATTTCTAGAAGTTATTCTTTTCACCACACAAATCTCCTTGTTCTTTCTCACTCATACTTACAAGTTTCTCTTTCACTTCTTAAACATGTAAAACATTTAAATTTATTTCTGTGCCTAATAACTCCAATATCTTTCCTTGGTGGTCTGACTTCCCTGTCTGTTGTTCCTCTTGGTTCTCAGTTATAGCTTGTTTCCTTATGTCATTCCTTTCTTTGTTCCTTGTGAATTGTTCATTTTCCTTAGAACTCTATCTGAGAGAGTTAAGACCTGGGTTAAACTTGTATTTTTCCAGAAATGATTTATATTTGCTTATGCTAGTTTCCCAGGAAAATTAAATTCTGTACTTGAAGTTTTTCACAATGCACATCACATCAATTCAGACCTTACACTCAAATGAGGGGATTTGGGATCAGATCACCAGCACCATTGTCCTTCAATTTAATGCCAATGTCAATAACGGATCATTCCTTTGCTTCATCTTTCTGAACACTGGGTCTATTTCTAGTTATGCCTTTATATTAAGGTTGTTTTTTTGTAATGCCAGCCTGTATGCCAGTCTCCTTGTTAGACTCCTTAGAAACAGTAATGTCCTAAGCTTAACACTTATTCCCCAGGCCTTCTTTGGCCACCATGATGAAGGTTCAAGATCTCTAGAGTCTGGGTGAAACCCTGAGAATGAAAATCAGTTCTAGCATTTGCTCACCTGCCAGGTTTCTTGCTTTCACTTTATTTTATGGCCTCTGTGAATTCTTTCCTTCAATCCATTTGGCAATGCATTAAAAACAAATGTTCTATATCACATGCAGCATTTTAACTATAATTGTGTTGTGGGTACCATCAGGGTATCTGGCCTGTTTGCCATTATTATTATTTTGTAAGATGTATTTATTTCTTTGGCTGTGGTGGATCTCCGTTGCCGCACACAGGCTTTGTGTAGCTGCGGTGAGCGGGGTTACTCTTCGTTGCAGCATGCAGGCTTCTCATTGTGGCGGCTTCTCTTGTGGCGCACAGGCTCTAGGTGCACAGGCTTCAGTAGATGCAGCCTGAGGGCTCGGTAGCTGCAGTGCTGAGGCTTAGTTGCCTCACGGCATGTGGGATCTTCCCAGACCAGGGATCAAATCCGTGTCCTAGGTGTTGCAAGGCAGAATCTTAACCACCAGATGACCAGGGAAGTCCCTATGGGTGATTCCTTTTAAAACAGAAGTCTGGATTCTTAACCACTAGATGACCAGGGAAGCCCCAGTTGTTTATTCCGTTTAAAATAGAAGTCTATCTGTCCCCATTTCAACATTCATCTTCTATTGCAACAGTTTTTTAGTCTCCAGTCCTATATCTTAATAGATTAGATACACTAATACTCACTTGGCCTAGTATAACACTCTTATTAAATTTAAAGATGGTCACATGTTTAAATTTCTTTAATGACTCCATAGTGCTCCTAGGATAAAGTCTAAACTCCTGCCCATGCATACAGAGCCCAGTGAGGTTTGTCCTCTGTCTACTTCCCCTGCCTCTCAGCCTCCTCTACATATCATCATTCAAACCTCAAGCACTCATAGCCATCTACCTCCAGTTCTCCCACTACACTCTCATTTCTCTGAATTTGTAATCACACTGCTCCTCTGTCCAGGATCTATCCCCCTTTCCCCAGCTTTCTCCCAGATTCTTACTTGTACCCTTCAAAATTTATCTCAAAAGTCACTTTCTTTTCCAAGTATTTTCTGATCCACACCCTTGCTTGTCAGGAAAACATAATCAGGCACCTCACATCTATGCTCTCTAACAGAAATATTACAGCAATGATCATAAAAGGTGATGATAAATGATTTTCTTATCAGCCTCCCCTACTACAAGGCAGGGAGTTCTTTGAGAACAGGAATTCCTTCATGTTTTATACCCAGCACCAAACATAGCTGGACATATGGAAGGTGCTCATTAAATTCTGTGGGATGAATCAGTGAATCAGTGGGCACAGCTACACTTAAAAGTTTGGAAAATGAGATGAGGAAGTTTTATTCTAATGGATAACTGTTTGTGTGTGTGTGTGTGTGTGCGCGTGTCTGTGTGTGTGTGTATGTGTGAGAGAGAGAGACAGAGCATGTGCTTATTGTATGGTTTAGATTATCGGCTCTTTAAAATTATGCATAATTTCCCAACTTCTCATCAATAAAGAAAACTGGAGCTAACTTTCTGTTCACTCTACTCTATAGAGTTTGAAATATTTACTGCCATTGTGCTCCAAGTTGTGTTTGGAGTCAAATTAATAGTGAGAAAAGTTACCCATTCATTTATAAAACCTTGAACTTGCAAATGTCTGAGAACTGTTTTGCTTTCTAACATTATTTTCTTTAGAATAATCAATTTCTCTTTCCAAAGGAACCTCAAATAAGAAAGCAATATACAGCTGAAAAAGTTCTTTTGGAGAAACAAACATTATTAAGGTCATGAAACTGAAGTTTTTGTGTTTAATTTTTTCTATGAAACAGAGGGACAACTGTTATGGTCTCAGGCTCTCAGGTTAACTCCTCTGAAACTCCTGGAAAGAGAGTTCTTATTCCCTCTATGCATGTGTGTGTGTGTAATCAGTCACTCAGTCTTGTCTGACTCTTTGGGACCCCATGGACTGCAGCCTGGCATGTCCACGGGTTTCTCTAGGCAAGAATATTGGAGTTGGTTGTCATTTCCTCCTCCAGGTGATCTTCTTGACCCACGGATCGAACCCAGGTCTCCTGCATTACAGGCAGATTCTTTATCATTGAGCCACCTGGGAAGACTGCTCTATGCATACAATAATTTTTCTTTACTAAGGTATATTTTAAAAGAATGTCAGTTTAGCAAGAATTCTAGGCACTTCTGATTTGGGAATGAGTCCTTACACATTAGTCATCAAAAGACAATGGATTAAAAACTTAATTGCGGTATAAAATGTGAAGTCTCCTGAAAAGCCCTTGGTATTCTTGTAGTTAGTGGAAAATAATTAAAAGAATGTCTAATAAATTTTGTCATATGTTTACATGTGTCCTTTTGTGAACACACACATAAACCTATTTTCTCAAAATTTAAACCATCATCCATTAATATTAAACCATCATCCATTAATATTTTGAAATAATTCCTAGTCTATTTCTAGTTTTAGCTGAGTCCATCGTAAAAACACTGTGAGAAAGGAAACAAACTGCATGGATTCCATTTGGCAAATCAGGGGCCTGTAGATGTGACTGTGGTTCAGCCTCTGGCGCCATCAGTTGGGCTCCAAATCAAAAGCTGTGGAAGGAGGTAATTAGCTGGCTCTCTAGACCACTCAGCTGGCATCAGCAGACTTACAGCCACTGGGAAGGGAGCTGGGGAGGGGTTCAGAAATATTCTCTAAAACAACATTGTTCCTGTACAATAGATGACTGCAATTATAGAGCTGTTTTTATGGAGAAAAAGTTAACTTTGATTAATGTTCATAATGACACATTTGTTAAGGTGTCAAAATTTAATTAGAAAGTTCAGCTACCTCAAAGGACAATCATTACAGTGTCTTGCTCAATAAGAGGATGAGAGCAGAAGGCAACATCATCTCACCCACTCGCAAAGGTAAAAAGGGAATGGGATCTGGGCATAGCAACCACCACCGATTCTCGGTGAAAAAGGGTGAACTTCCCCATCTCATTAATTCCAGCAGAAATTAAACCACGGAGAGGCCTTTTGCCAAAGCAATGAAAATATAATTATGTCGGTCACATTCAGAGGATGGAGTCTTCTGAATCTTTCCTGACCAGGCTGTTGATTTCTTAGACCTAAGTGTTAAAACAGAAAGAAATTGGCTACATTCAAGCTGCTCGATTTGGCTATAGACGTGATTATTTACAGATGAAGGCAAAGCGGCCCTGAAGTGAGCAGAAGATGGGAAGACCATGTTCCAAATTGACCAGCTGAAGGAGAGTTTATATTTTAAAAAAACAATCACTTGGTCAGTGACTCATGGGGAAAGAATTCTTGAGCTTTCTTCAGGGAAACCCCAGTAAATAACATGTATAATAAAATGGAGATGGTGTAGTCTGTCCTGTTGGGCCTTTCAGTCCACATAATAAACCTTTTGGCAAAAAAAGGAACATTCTGAACACGATTCTCTCCAGGAAACCCCCAAACAGCAAGAACTACTGCGGCTTCCTTACAGTTTTACCAAGTATTTTCTATCTCAGACTCACATGTGAAATAAAAACTTGGAAGAAATGTGGAAAAAAATCTGCTTTTTGTTAGAGGGTTGAGGATTTTTCAGTTGGTTGCTTCCATGATTCACACTGCACTCCACTGCTCCGAAGCTCAAAACCACGTATCATAAAAAGCAACACTGGCTCCAATTAATTCTTCCTGCTTTGTCCCTGGGAGAACCAACAGCTCGAAGTGTGGCCCACATGACACACAAGAGAAATGAATGAAAAATTCTCGGCCTGCTTCAATTTACTGGAATAGGGTGTAAATCATATGCTTTAAAAGAGATCTGGAGTTCTACTTTTTTTTTCCTAATGTGAGGTTTAACTGACATAATTTGTAACAGTTTCAGTTCCTCTCTTCCTAATTAGCAAAAGCTTTTGGAATTTTGTTGTTTTTGGTCTCTAAGAACATCAGGCAAGGAAAAAAAAAAGTTGAAAAAAATAAAATGTGCCTCTAAATGATTAAAGAAAACCCTGTCTGTAGGGGATAGGAATGGTCAAAGTTCTCTATTTCCCAACCCCCTGCCCAGAATGCTTTGTTCAAGCCACACGGTGTCTAATCAGCATGTCTTTAGATTATTTTATGTTAATTAAAATTATGGCTAGTTTCGGAGGTTAATATATACATGTGCATGTGGCTTCAAAGGCTTCCCAAATTACTGGCTGAGCTCCCTTGCCTTGGGCAGGCCTGATCTGTGATAAAACTGACCACATTAAACCAAGTTTATTGCTATGGAGGTTTTTTTTTTTTAACTCAATGGAGAAAATACATTTTGCAGGTCTCTTAAAGAATTTCCCTTGAAACCACTCTCTCAAGATCCCAAAAGAGGTAAGGGGGCAGAAAAGAAGAAACGTACAAGGAAAAGAACAAAGAAATTGGTTCATATCAGGAAAAAAAAAAACCACGATAAACAGCTCTACAGATTACTGAAAGGCAACAAATAAAGCACAGAACAAGACTGTAATAGATCACAACTTTCACAACATGCTTGCTTTTTTTAACTAGAGAAATGCTGCAATGCATTGACTAAATGAGAGGAAACTCTACACTCCCAAAATCATTGAGATGTGCTTAATACTATTCATTCTAATTTACTTTTCACTTTTGTGTCATACAGATGGTAAAATTCACGGTGAGTGCTCAATGTTTGTCGGACTGTGGTTAGGAAAAGCTCGTCTATAGTCCTACTGCCCTGAAAGTGCCCGATCTTGTCTGATTTTGGAAGCTAAGCAGGGTCGGGCCTGGTGAGTACTTGGAAGGGAGGAAAAGCTCATAAGAGGGGTCAGCATAAACCTAAATGGTCACAGCTGCAGAGCAGCCCAGTGGGAGCTGGGCAGGGGACCTGTCTGGGAGATGGCAACAAACATAAGTTGGGACCAGGAATGGGGACACAGTGATTCTTCCCCTGAGAAGAGGAGGCTGTCCACCCACAACTTATAAGGAAATGTGTCAACCTACAACTGATTCTGATGGCATACTAAATTCCCAGAATAAATCTAAGCCAAAAGATTGGGAAGGGGAATACTTTTCATTTACATCATCATCTGTCCTTTAAAACTCTTCAGGTTCAGGCCCTTACAACCTCTCTCCTTGGCTACTTGAGAATCTCCTGACAAATCTCCTGGGCTCCCATTAAATTTATCTTTTACACTGCAGTTAGACTAAACAGTCTAAAACACCACTCTGTCCTTTCATAGCTTCTCGGTGGCACAGGATAAGGTACCCCATCCTTGGTGCCTTGATTCCCTGCCTGCTGTGTAGGCATCAGTCCCACCATGCCTGACCTCAACAGTTAGGTGTCACCCATTAGGTTGCCTTCCCCACCCATCCATGCTGGGTGCTTCTTAGGAACCAAACCCTGAACATACCTTTTCTCACACTGTACTGTAAGTTTCTGTCAGAGAGTGAGTCCCTTAAGGACAGAAGTCATGGACCTAGAAATTTTTGTATGCTTGACACCTGGCAAATGCTCCATAAAGGTTCATTGAACCTTTATGTGAAATGAGAGAAATAATAAATGACATCAAACTCCAACAGACTGGACAAGCAGGAATGATGTATAAAAGAAGGCTGGCTTTCAGGCTGCCCTCACCTATTGGAGATGAGAAAGTTACCTCAGGAAATTGAGACAAGTACACTGGCTCCCTAAAGTTGGGAGGAAGATGCAAGAAGCTGTTACCCTGAAATATGGCTGAACACTAAGTGTTTGTTACACGTCTATGTGCTTTGGCCCACAGGTATAGCAAGCAAAGACTATTTAAAACTGCAGTATTTTGATGGAGCAGATAACCTACCAGGCCAGGGCCCCATTAATTTCTCAGTAGATGACTATCTAAGCCTAACAATAGGGCATGGGCAAGAGTGACAGAGGTGAGGTTTCTAAGGTAAATTAAGCCAGTGCAAACGTGTAGAAACAGACTGACAGAAACATAGATGGAAATATTAATAGATAATACAGTTTGAGTTAATATCTTAAAGGAACAGCATCACCCTGTCCTTGTATTCCAAGGGCAGCAAGTACAAACTTACAATACTGTCAGAAGTCAGGAAGGAAATTTAGGTTAAAGGCAGACTTCAAAGTGATCCCAAGAATGGAATAGTCTTTCACACATTGGAAAGGAACTACTTAACATACCAAAACATTTCATAGCCAGAGGTTACCCTCAACTTGCCTTTGAAATCAATCAAATTGTATTTTCTATTTAGAAAAACAAGTGTCAGTGAACATCATGGGCAAATTTGGCAGAGTACAAAGTACGGAAATCACAAAAGAAGGAAAACGTGAACATACTTTTTAATGAGTTAATATCATTTAGCAGAAACGTTCTAAAAAGCAAAAGGTAAAAGAAAGAAAAACTAAAACTATAAAGCTATACAAACAAATTTTCTACTACTTAGAAAATCTGTCAAGTTCGGATTCATTTTCACTCTGGATTTAAAATAAAAATGAAGTATTAGTTATACACTTTGGCTCATCTGGAAAACTCCCTGGAAATTTCTGAGCTTCTTAGCACAAAAGTACAAAGAGATACAGTAATGACCTCCTTGAACAAACAAATGCACAGAAAAGAGTGAGTTCATTTGAGCTCGCAGGGCATACCCCGTGGCTGTTCTGATCCTGTGCCATGGAGAAATGTATTAGGGCTTCTCAAGATCTTCCTTTCAACCTGGGAACCTCCAACACTCATTTTCAATGAGGAAAAATAAAGATTCCTCACCATCAGTGTCAGAGCTGTGAACAGAATTCATTCACAGCCTCTGTAGCTACTGGCAAAATGATTTGCTATTGCTCACAGCTGACAGGGAATTGGGATGGGGTGTGACAAGAAAGCTGAATTTCTGGTAAACCTGAGTTTAGGGGATACTTCTTAATGTTTTGTCAATGTATCTCACAATAAAATCAAAGGTTATGGGTGTAAAAATCTTCCTTGATATGATAGAAGGGAAATATTAATAGTGTTTGCGTCTTACACTATGGCTGCTCTTAGTACCTACAGCTGTAAGGGGTTGTAAAATTATTCTGGTAGCTTTATTTAAAATGTGTATTCCCAGGTGCCATCTTCAAATATTAAAATTGAGAAAACCTAGGAGTGACTCAGGAGTTTGCATTTGTAATAAGAAACTTGAGTATGTCTGAAAATAAAATAAAGATGGCAGAACAGAAGGATGTGCACTTACCTTCCCCTGTGAGAACTCCAAAATTGCAACTAGTTGCTGAACAACCATCAACAGGAGAATGTAGGATCCCACCAAAAAAATATAGCCCATGTCCAAGGGCAAAGGAGAAGCCCCAACAAGATGGTAGGAAGAGCAGAGTTGCATTTAGAATCAAACCCCATACCTGCCAGAGATGTTTGGAAGGCTCAAATAAAACCTCATGTGCAAGAGGACCCAGACACCCCACAGAGGCTGAGTCAGACCTGCCTTTGTGGTTTGAGTGTCTCCTGAGGAGGCACGGGTCAGCAGTGTCCTGCTGTGGGGACAGGGCTCTGGCTGCAGCAGACCTGGGAGGCACAGCGTGTGGCACAAGTCCTCTTGGAGGAGGTCGCCATTAGCCCCACCATAGAGCCACCAAGCAGACGACTCACAAACTGGAGAACAATTATACTAAAGAAGTTCTTGCACTGTTATGAAAGTTCTAGGACCCATAACAGATTTCACAACCTGGGGTATGGCAAAGGGACTTTATTTTCTTGGGGTCCAAAATCACTGCAGATGGTGACTGCAGCCATGAAATTAAAAGACGCTTGCTCCTTGGAAGAAAAGTTGTGACAAACCTAGATAGCATATTAAAAAGCAGAGACATTACTTTGCTGACAAAGGTCCATCTAGTCCAAGCTATGGTTTTTCCAGTAGAAATGTATGGATGTGAGAGCTGGACCATAAAGAAAGCTAAGCACTGAAGAATTGATGCTTTTGAACTGTGGTCTTGGAGAAGATTCTTGAAAGTCCCTTGAACTGCAAGGAGATTGAACCAGTCAATCCTAAAGGAAATCAGTCCTGAATATTCATTAGAAGGACTGATGCTGAAGCTGAAACTCCAATACTTTGGCCACCTGATGTGAAGAACTGACTCATTAGAAAAGAGCCTGATTCTGGGAAATATTGAGGGCAAGAGGAGAAGGGGATGACCAAGGATGAGAAGGTTGGATGGCATCAACTTGATGGATGAGTTTGAGCAAGCTCCGGGAGTTGGTGATGGACAAGGACGCCTGATGAGCTGTAGTCCATGGGGTCACAAAGAGTAGGACACAACTGAGAGACTGAACTGAACTGAATATATCTGAGCAGGTCAGATGGATCATGCTGAGAAACCCTAAGTTAGAGGCTGCTCCTAGTCCTGCTGCCTGTTTGGCAAGTGGGTTCCCCATCAAACACTGATGCTACAAGATGATGACAAGTGTTTTTAAAAATGGGTGGGAAAAAAAAATGGGTGGGGAGTATTTGATAAAAACAAGTTCAAGAACTACAGTCAAAGATATTTACATGTTTCTTTATTCCAAGACTCAACTTTGTTTAGAAAAAAGCTAATATACTTTGTTTTTCACAAGAGAGATAAAGAATATAAAGTAATCCAAACATATTTTGATCATCAAAACACTTTCTTTTCCATTAAATAGGCTGAACATACTTTGGGAAATACTGCTACATAGAACTTTCATGTAAGAAAATATAGAAGTAGAGAACTACTGAAGGATAATCTATAATACCTAGATGGAGATGGTTTATAGTTGAGCATATAAGAATACCTGGAGCAAAGGTGTGGCTATGAACAAATTCTGAAGGTAAAAGCCAACCACTAGCTCAGCAACAGGTAGCTCAATTGATGCTCTTCAGGGAGTTAGCAAACAGTAAGCCTTTGGTAAATAGTAATAGCAGAAAATCAGGACTGCAGGGAGAAATATCAATAAACTCAGATATGCAGATGACAACACCCACAGGGTAGAAAATGAAGAGGAACTAAAGAGCCTATTGATGAAGGTGAAAGAGGAGAGTGAAAAAGCTGGCTTAAGATGGAACATTAAAAAAACTAAGATCATGACATCCAGCCCCATCACTTCATGGCAAATATATAAGGGAAAAAAATGGAAACAGTGACAGAGTTTATTTTCCTGGGCTCCAAGATCACTGTGGACGGTGATTTCAGTCATTAAATGAAAAGACGCTTGCTCCTTGGAAGAAAAGCTGTGACAAACCTAATAACTTATTAAAAAGCAGAGACATCCCTTTGCCGACAAAGATCTGTATAATGGAAGCTATGGTTTTTCCAGCAGTCAGATATGGATATGAGAGTTGGACCATAAAGAAGGCTGAGCGCCAAAGAATTGATGCTTTCAAACTGTGGTGCTGAAGACTCTTGAGAGTCCTTTGGACTACAAGGAGATCAAACCAGACAATTCTAAAGGACATCAGTGAATATTCATTGGGAGGACTGATGTTGAAGCTTCAGTTCTTTGGCCACCTGCTGTGAAGAGCAGAGTTATTACAAAAGACCCTGATGTTGGAAAAGACTGAAGGCAAGAGGAGAAGGGAGCGCCAGAGGACGAGATGGTTAGATGGCATCCCTGATTCAATGGACATGAGTTTGAGTAAGCTCTAGGAGATGGTGCAAGACAGGGAAACCTGGTGTGCTGCAGTCCACGGGGTCACAAAGAGTGGGACACAACTGAGTGACTGAACAACAGCAATATCAGAAAAGGGGTAATATTTGGAGAAAGAGGATGATATTGAGAGTCAGTGCAACCACTGGGTTCAGGGTCACAGCACCTTAACAAAGCTGAAAAGACCATGTGAGCACAAAAACAATACTGAAGACAGCCAAGACCTTTTGAGAATTGACTTTGTTCCTGGTACTGTTCTACATATATCACAAATATTATTATCTCACTTGGTCACTGTGAGGTGGAGAATGTCATTGAGCGCCATTTAACAAAGGAGAGAGGCTCTGAGTAAACTTACACAAAATCACCCTGCAGAGCTGGATTTCAGCTCACACTGGAGCTTAAAACTCTGCATGTCTTTGTTCTTCTAATCAGGAGGATCAATAAATTTGCAATTAAAGGAAATTATTTGAACAGATGGGATTTTTTTTTTTTTAAGGGAAAGGAGGATGATCAAACTGGCATGGATTAAATATGAAGGTAAAAGAAAATGGTAATATTCATTGCAGGTTAGTCAGGTGAGTTGTTAGGAATGTGAATTACTCTAGCTTTGAGGAAAGTAATAAAAAATAACTATTCATTCTCTTTGACACCGATTCTACTTCCGCAAATCTACCCTAAGGAAATAATCAGATACGAATATCAGGAATCATGCACTAAGATGTTTACCCTAAATTTACATACAATAATTAAAACTACATTGAAATTGAGTATGTGCATTAGAAAGTTTATGAACTTTAAGTTCAAAACTGAGTTTGAGTTAAATCCTGACTCCTTCACTTATTAGATATGTGATCTTTGGCTAGTTAGAAAACTTGACTAAGCCTCATGATCTTCATCTCTAGAATGGAGAAGACGCTGTTTTCTTTACAGCAGGGATTCTCAACAGCAGTACTATTGACATTTTAAGCACAATAATTCTTGTTCTAGAGGGCTGTCCTGTGCCTTATAGCATGTTTAGCAGAAACCCTGGTCTCTACCCACTAGATGCCAGTAGCACCCCTCCACCCAGTAGTGATAGTCACAAATGTCTCCAGACATTGCCAAATGCCCCCCGCTGAGAATCACTGTGTTACAGAATTGTGAGGATGAAATGAGCTAATTTAAAGATACATATGGGTGAAGGGAAAGCGGGAAATATACAGTTTTGGAATGGGAAGCCAAGTAGAAGAAAGAAAAGTCTACACATCTGTAGACAAAGACATAGTTATCTCTATTAATATCTATACACCTATCTATGAAAAAGCCAGTAGGATAGAGAATAAAAACCCAAGATATGGAAATAACTGATAAAGCAAAGCCCTAAATATAAGTAGAAGAGATGACCTTGCCAAAAAGGAGGGCCATCCTCTGACCTGGGAGTGCCGAAAGAATGGATGAAAAAATGAAACAATTCTGAGCGTTTTCCTTTTTATAGTAATGCTATGATCCCTATTTTGAGAAAAATTAAGATATAAATAGATTTTTTCCCCCAGGGGACAAAATATGTTAATAGAACTGGGAATAAAGCACAATCAGATTTAACTGACACATACTGGAAAAAAAAAACTAAAATTTATTTCATTAGCATTTTATTATGCTAGCCCTGAAGAATGTGTAAATATCCTGGCAATGTAAAAATTTTAATGTATAAGGGAGAATTATTACAGTAATTTTAGGTGAATGAATCATGGTGACCAAGCTAGTGGCTAGAAGTTTTGGAAGCTACTCCAAAGCTACTCTGTCTCCATGTCAATACCTTTCCTATCTAGTCTTACTTTTTCCTTCCACTGCATTTTCACCTACTTCTCTTTTTTTGAAATTCTTTTAATTGGCATATAATTGCTTTACAGTGTTGAACTAGTTTCTGCTATAAAACAAAGTGAATAAGCTATAGGTATAAATATATCCCCTCCCTCTTGGACCTCCTCCCCTATCCCACCCATCTCGGTCTTCACAGTTCATCCACTTCTTCCCTCAAACCTATGTCTAAGGTCACAGTTTTGTCACTTGCTTCTTCCATCATTTATATTCATTCATTGAATCATTACACAAATATTTATTCACTACCTATATGTCCCAAGTTCTAGGGGTATATAGTAAGTTAACAAAACCTCAGAGAGGATAGTGTCTTTACAGAGTCTAAAGTACAGTTAAGAAGACAGACAATAAACAAATAATAAACCAATAACACATAGTAGAATATCACACAAATTAGCCAATGTACAAAATGCTATTCTGCTAAATTTGTGCCTAATGTTCCCTGTCTGGTACTTTAAAATTTAAATACTGCTTTTTCACTATTTGGGAGGCCTTTCTATTTGTTGAGCAGTTGTAATAATACACTGTCTTCGTTAAAGATCTATTCCTGGGCCACAACCACCATGCCATTTTATAGAATCCAAGTTGAAATTTAGATGTTTGCCACTCTCTGATGTGATATTTGCATTCTACAAATCCATAATTCCATAAATCTTATACTTCTGTAATTCATCATAACTATAACCCTTCTCCACACATCCCATGAATTGGAAATGTAAAATTGTTAATAGCCTTCATAAAACTTGGCTTCTATAACTGATTTCAGTAATTTTGTCACATTTTAAGAAAATCAAAGCATCAAAGTTATGCTTCAATGCTTGACAAACTCAGCCTTTATATGGGCTGAGCAAACTAATGTGGATGGCTTTATCTTTGGGTACTCGATGTCTTGGCCATCTTACAGTGACTTAAAAATAACTTTCTTGGCAGACAATACATTCCATACCTTACTCAAAAAAAGTCTCTGCTTGACAATCCATGAGTTGAATTGTTGGACCACATAGAAAGGAAAATATAAGCTTAAGTTGGAACATTAGAAAAGTTGTTCTTGATAAAGGCTCAGGTTTTAACTGCATTTTACTGAGTCTTTTTTTATGTCTCGTTCTAATGCTCAAATATAGAAAGATTTTAACTTTTTTTCTGTTTTCATGGAATTCCAGTTTTGAAATAGGCTTTTAGTGGAAGCACATAAAAGCTTCCCAAATTTATAAAAATTGGGCTTTTCTTATTTAATGAAAGACATATGTTCATAAAAAAGTGTTGGTGAAGGCAATTCTTTGTAACACTCACAGTTCTTGACCTCGAACCACTTGTCCAAGAATACAAGCCCAAATTTGAAAATCTTTACAGTATTGTCATACTTTTAAAGGCAATTCATCAATTCAAAGGGCAGGGAATATTTTTCAAATTAAGCAGATAATGTGCTTCAGCTACTGCTGAAGCATAATGGTAGGTGCAAACTGCTTGTACATCAGAGTTTGTAGGTGAACAGATTCCAGTTCTTTAACTAATTTTAGGTGAATTTGGCTTGATTAATGAAGGTCATAGGTCCAAATCTTCATAGGCTAAATTGGGTATGAAAGGATCTCACATACTTATTTCAAGCCAGGTCAGAGTTTATCAACTTCAATACTATCAACACATATGACTAATTCTTTATTGTGGAGATGTTGTTTAGTCACTAAGTCATGTCTGACTCTTTGAGACCCCATGGACTGCAGCTGGCTATGGGACTTTCCAGACAAGAATACTAGAGTGGGTTGCCATTTCCTTCTCCAGGGTATCTACCCAACCCAGGGAACAAACCCATGTTTCCTTCACTGGCAGGCAGATTCTTTACCACTGAACCACCAGAGAAGCCCTCATTGTAGAGACTATCTTGTAAATAATAGGATATTGGCTTCCACACACTAAATTTCAGTAGTATCTCCCCAGTCCAAATGTCTCCAGACATTGTTAAATGTCCATAGGGTGCAAAATCACCCCTAGTTGAGAATGACTGATCTAAGTGGAAACAATACTTATTTCCAATTTCTAACCTGAGGTAAAATACACTGATATAAAGATTTAGACAAGCTGATCCTTTTTTTAAAAGTTCTAGTTTGTTCTTTGTATCAAATTGTTATTTTTTCCCCAATTCCTTGAAGTGTCACTAATTCTTCTCTTTGAAGCCATGACATAAAATGAGAAAATTTATGGAACTAATGGTGAATTATTTCAAAGAGGAAAATGAAAATGTCCAAATTAGATTCTTTCTTCAATTAAAAAGTGGTCAATAGTAAAAAATTTTGCTGAAGAAAGTGTGTTGTCATTTTGTCAAGTTGGTCTTTAGTATTTCATTTTGTGCTATATCCCCAAATAACACTAGCCTTTTCTATTTTAGGATTGATTCTATTTGTTGGCATATAATAGAATATATATTCTAAATCCTTATTTTAAAATATTCTTTTCATTTTAGAACTTTTACTTGATTCTGCATATTCCAATAATTAAGGGAAGTATATTCCTAATTCTGGACTAAAATAACATGTATCAAGTTAAGGCAAACAAAATGCAAATACTTAAGAAAAAGAACACAATTTTAAGTTAAAATATGATAGTCCTTTTTATCATTTCTTAAAAAAATCAAGAGTCCTGAGTGACTTATTTTAGGTTTTGTTCTGAGATACTTGCCAAATTGCTCTGTCCACTCAGAACACTTAATTTTAAATGTGCAAGCATATGGCTTCAATGTAGTAATTATCATTACCAACTGGGTTTTCACATATGCTCATATGGCCTTCTTCTAGCTTCCTACCAACTGCCTCATACTCACCTGCTCAGTCTTCTTAAAAGTTAATGACCACTCCCTGACTTCCCCCCATACACTTTCTGTATAAAAATTTTTCTTACTATATTTCTAAGTTTATAAAGGTAATAATGAGTGCAATAGCAAACTAACACATAGCTGCCTAAAGAAGTTAAAAATAATTCTTAACTTTTCTTCAAACTCATTTCCTACACCTTTCTCCATGCTCTTATAAACGTATGTATACACACACACAAATGTTCTTTCTCAGTCACTTTTATTGGTTTCTTCTAATTGTATTTCTAAAGAATACATAATTCTGTCCTCAGTTCTCCTCCTTTCATTTCTCTTTAGGTGCCAAAATTTTAAATACAATATCTAACAACTTGCAAATCTCTGTCTGAAGGCCTCTCCTCTGAACTTGGATGTACATATTTAACTGCCTAAAAGACATCTCCGTTAGGATGTTTAAACAGACATTCCAATATTTGGTTCTCCCCTCCAGGGTACCCAGTAAGATGGTACTTCCTGTCTATTTGTATTTAGGTGTAGCCACGTGGCTTGCTTTGGACGATGAAAATGGAAATTACATGTCACATTCAGATAGAAACATTAACAGTCCATGTGTGACTCTTCGCTTATTTCCTCTGCCATTGGTGATCAGCAACAATCCTATCAGCTTGAGTCTTGAAGTGGGAATAGCAAGGAGCAAAGTCCCAGACAGTTGAGATGCACACACAGCATGAGCAAGAAATATTTTGTAGTTTGAAGCCACCAGATTTTGGGGAGTATTTGTTACAGCAGTATTAGCCTATCCTGACTAAACAGTGATATGTAGTAGGATCCCAAATTTAACATGGTCAAAACAAAATGCCTCACATCATTTTCTCTTTTCCTTATCTTACTCATCTTATTAAATGGCACTAACCCATACCCATCATCCAAGATCCAATAATCTTTTTTTATTTTGCTCTTTCTCTCACTTTTCAGATCCAATCCATCAGTAAATCTTAAATGGCTCTCCCACCAAAATATATTCTGAAACTAACTGCTTCTCACTATCACACTACTGTCCCTAGCCCAAGCTATCACCATCTCTCCTTTGCACTGCCTCAGCAGGCTCTCCACTTCGCCTCTAAACACCACTCCTCTCTTTCATGTTTATTACTGTCTTATTGATTTCTAAGAAACTCTTTAATTTGGGTAAAAATAAGATATTAATTCTTTGCTTGCTATATGTGTCACAAATGTTTTCTCAAATTTTAACTTTTTTAAAAACTCTGTTTATTCTTTAGAGTCAGATTAAGTCACTGGCTTTCATTGTCATCAACTTTAATCTCTTTGTGCTTAAATATGGTACAGAGAAATCAGATACTTTATACCTCTAAGCCTTTCAGTTCTTTTTCAAACTGGAGGTGTCTGGTAGGGAGCCAAGCAAACACAGAGTAAATATTCAAAGGCCAACATGACTCTCTCAAATCTAAAGGATGATATTCCCCCCCCCTTCAAGGGGAGATTTCTTAGTAGGGACTCTAATTCTGATCCTAGTTCTTCAATTGTTGTCGGCCTTTTGATTTTCAGAATATACATTTGTTACATAAATCAATGGATTCAAGGCAAATGAATCAACTTTTAAATTTAAATCTGACAGAATTCTTTTCATTAGCTCAATATTATATGTTTTCATCTTTAAAACTCAATTAGATTTTTTAAATAGCAAAAGATCAAAGACCAGAAATTAGGCCATGGGATGGCTCCCTGATAACCCTTAGATAATATACATTATTTGTACGTTATGCACAACATAGTCATAGAGGGTGATAGTGCTGACAGGTACAAAATTGGAACTTAAGGAAGAATGATTGGTCTAGGAAGATGGGGAGGCTGGATACGTGGGAATCTGAGCATTTGAAACAAAGACACTATTGAGACTCGGGCAACAAGGTAAGGTGAGCATTCAGAGACTCATAATAGTGAGGAAAATAGCATATTTGCGTAGGCAGGGTAGAGCGAAAGGTGTTAACAAAAATCTGTGTATTCATTTAAAAAATTATAAACAAGATTATATTATTATGCTAAGTTTGTAGTCTCAGATGATTAACTTCCATTATTTATTTAATACTTTCTTTTTTTGAAGTTTAATCCATTTATGTATAATAATATATCTCTCCTTCTAAATATTATTTTCATCATTTTATATTTTATTTTTTTTCTCACCATCCTCCATTTAAGTATCTTCCTCTTTTTGTTTTACTATGTATTTTAAAATCTTTTTATGAAAATCACACAAAAGACAGCTTCAAGAAAATGAGAAAATGACACGGGAACAAAATTTAAAATTGCCCATACAATTAACATTTTGGTGTATATCTTCTCAAAATTTCTACGTACAAATATTTACATATAAACACCATCCCCTACAAAATTTGGCATTAATGCAAATACGTTAATGCAAAAATGGCATTACGTTATCTATGGTTTTTTTTTTTCAGTTAATTTATCATGAAAATTTCCACTGCAATTGATATATTTATATCTTTATATATATGTATATATACCTCTTTATATATGTGTATATATACATCTTTACTTTTTAAATTTTGCTTTATAGCATTTCATTTTGAGAAGGAAATGGTAACCCACTCCAGTATTCTTGCCTGGAGAATCCCATGGACGGAGGAGCCTGGTGGGCTACAGTCCACGGGGTCGCAAAGAGTCGGACACGACTGAGTGACTTCACTCACTTATAGCATTTCATTGATGTACCATATTCTATTTAATCAATTATCTATGATGAATACTGATGCATTTTTTAAACATCAGAAATTATAAAAAAATGTTTCCAAATAATTTTTCAACAAATACCATTGCACAACTATTGAATTATTTGATAAAAATAAATTTTTAGAAGTGGAATGGCTTGGCCAAAAGGTTGGCACATAATCAAGGTATCTGATGCATGCCAAACTGGCGACTCTGCATCAAGGTTATGTGAATACTCAGCCACATGTAACATATAAGAAGAACAGCTTCCTCATTACCACCTATCATGACCATCCTTTCTCATTTCTCGTGATCTGAAAGCTCAAAAATGATGTAGGGGCGGTTATTTTAATTTACAATTCCTGTAGTGAATTGCTAGTGAATTAAACCCTTTTTTTCAACTGGTTGTCAGTCTTTTTACTTTTTATTTTTTGGTTTTAAATGATTGATTGGCTGGTTTTTGTTATGTCTTAAATGAATTGAATAGAAACAATTTTAACCTGAGGACATTTAATACTTTGTATGTCATATAATATTGCTGCAAATATTTTATGAATTTGTCATTTGCTTTTTAACTGTTTACTGTCTTTTGGACCATACAAAAGTATTAAATTTGCATGTAGTTTAAGGTCACATTTTTTTCACTATTTTCTAATTCATTAATTTTTACTTTACTCATTAATTTCTTTCCTTAGATTTTTTTTGTTGCTCTCCTCCAACCTCTTGAATTTATTTACTTCTATTTAAATAATAATTCTTTTAAAAGTTATTAATTTTTCTCTGTGTATAACACTCTGTATATTTTATAGTGTTTCCTATATAGTATTTTTATTGTTATTATAATTCAAATAGTCTGTAAATTAAGCATTGATTTTCATTTGGATCTATTTCTGGAGTGTATTTTTTTCATTCTAAGTAGACAGGTTTTCTCATTTAAAGTTCGCTCTAGGGGAGGAGCTAAGATGGTGGAGGAGTAGGATGGGGAGAACACTTTCTCCCCCACAAATTCATCAAAAGAACATTTAAACGCTGAGTAAATTCCACAAAACAACTTCTGAATGTCGGCAGAGGACATCAGGCACCCAGAAAAGCAACCCAAGTCTTCGAAAGGAGGTAGGAAAAAATATAAAAGACAAAAAAGGGACAAAAGAGGGAGGGACGGAGTTCCGTCCCGGGAAGTGAGTCTTAAAAAGAGAGAAGTTTCCAAACATCAGGAAACCTTCTCACTGCCGAATCTGTGCTGAGCCTTGGAAACACAGAGGGCAACATAACAGGGAGGAAAAATAAATAAACAATTAAAACCCGCACATTGCGAGCCCTACGGTAACTCCCCCAGCGGAGAAGCAGCGCAGACGCCTGCATCCGCCATTAGCAAGCAGGGGCTGGGCAGGGAGGCGCGGCGCAGGCTGCATCGCAAGAATCTGGCCTGAATACCCCAAGCGCTATCTGAGCGAAATAATTTGGGCTAGCAAACCAGACTGTGGGATATCTACCACGCGAAAAGCCAGCCCTAACCTATGACACCACCAGGCCCGCGCACGGAACAAACGACTGAACAGAGATAGCCAGCGGCAGACCATCCCCCTCCACTGATAGGCAGCCAGAGCCGAAAGGGGACAATCGCAGCCCCAGAGAGACATTATCTATAAAACTGTAAGCAGGCTTCTTTGCTAACTAAAACTTCTTGGGAGTCTGGACGGCCAACATCTGCCTGAGAAGGTGTGCCGGTGCACACCTAGATAACCGAGCGGTGGGGAGGCGATAAGTCGCAGCAATCGCGTGCGCCAAACACCTCATCACCTGAGCTGCTCGGATCTGGGAAAGGCACAGAACGCAGGCCCAACCGAGAGTCTGCACCTCTGAGGACTACCTGAGTGCCTGAACCTGAGCAGCTTGGACCTGGGAAGTACAGGCAGCCCAGGGCTGGCCACGGATGGTTCCCGGCGGACCAACCTATAGCCTGAGCAGCGTGGGCAGAGAGGCTACACGTGCCGTGAGCAGGGGCAGACCCAGTGTGGCTGAGGCACTGCGAGCACACGCCAGTGTTATTTGTTTGCAGCATCCCTCCCTACCTCCCCTCAGCGTGACTGAACAAGTGAGCCTAAAAAAAAAAAAAAAAAAGTGTCCTCCACCATACCCTTTGTGTCAGGGCGGAAACCAGACACTGAAGAGACCAGCAAACAGAAGAAACTATATCAGAGGGAACCACCTTGGAAGCTACAGGCAATAGATTAAAACCCTGTGGTTACTACCAACTACATAGGAAGGGGCCTATAGATCTTGAGAAATATAAGTGGGACCAAGGAACTAGCCAAAAATGAACTGAACCCACAAACTCACAACAAAACCAGAGAAAGTCCTAGATATATTTTTTTACTGTTTGTACGATCATTCTTTCTTTTTTTTTTTTTAAATTATTATTTTTTAATTAAAAAAAAAATTTAAGTCCTCTATTATTCCTTTAATTTCCACTTTTATAACTGATTACTTTGCAAAAAAAAAAAAGACCTTTTTTTTTTTTTAAAGCAAACTTCATATATATATATTTTTATAATTTTTTGACCTTTTCTTTTTTTCCGTCTTTTCTTTAACATTGTATTTTTGAAATTCCAAACTCTACTCTAGATTTTTAATTTTAGCTTTTTGGTATTTGTTATCAATTTTGTACCTGTATTTTTTTTTCTTTTTTTTTTTATAATTTAGGCGACTTTGTTTGTTCTTGTTTTTTTTTTTTTTCTCTCTCTCTCTCTTTCTTTTTCTTCTTCTTTTTTTAACATTGTATTTTTGAAATTCCAAACTCTACGCTAGATTTTTAACTTTTGCTTTTTGGTATTAGTTATCAATTTTGTACCTATATTTTCTTTATAATTTTTGCGACCTTGTTTGTTTTTGTTTGTTCATTTTTTTTCTTTCTTTTCCTTCTTCTTTTCTTTAACATCATATTTTTGAAATTCCAAACTCTACATTTAAAATTTTTGCTTTTATGTATTTGTTACCAATTTTGTACCTTTAAGAACCCAATCTTCAGTACCCATTTTTCACTAGGGAGTGAGATTACTGGCTTGACTGCTATCTCTCCCTTTGGACTCTCCTTTTTCTCCACCAGGTCACCTGTGTCTCCTCCCTAACCCCTCTCTACTCTACCCAACTATGTGAATTTCTGTGTGTTCCAGACGGTGGAGAACACTTAGGGAACTGATTACTGGCTGGATCTGTCTCCCTCCTTTTCATTCCCCCCATTTATCCTCCTGGCCACCTCTGCCACCTTCCTCCTTCTTCTCTTCTCTGTATAACTCTGTGAACAACTCTGAGTGGTCCATTTGTGGAGTGCACATAAGGAAGAGATTAGTGAATAGCCCACTCTCTCCTCTATTGATTCCACCTCATCTCATTCGGGTCACCTCTAACTCCCTCCTCACTCTTCTCTTCTCCATATAACGCTGTAAACCTCTCTGAGTGAAACAAGTTTCAGGGCAAGACATACCAAGCAAATTCTCCAGCAGCAAGGAACACAGCCCTGAGCTCCAAGATACAGGCAGCCCAAAGTCACCCCAAAACCATAGACATCCTATAACTCATTACTGGACATTTCATTGCAATCCAGAGAGAAGAAATACAGCTCCACCCACCAGAACACTGACACAAGCTTCCCTAACCAAGAAACCTTGACAAGCCACCTGTACAAACCCACACAGAGCGAGGAAACGCCACAATAAATAGAACTCCACAAACTGCCAGAATACAGAAAGGACACCCCAAACTCAGCAATTTAAACAAGATGAAGAGACAGAGGAATACCCAGCAGATAAAGAAACAGGATAAATGCCCACCAAACCAAACAAAAGAGGAAGAGATGGGAATCTACCTGATAAAGAATTCTGAATAATGATAGATTGATGGAAAATCTTGAAATAAAAATGGAATCACAGATAAATAGCCTGGAGACAAAGATTGAGAAGATGCAAGAAAGGTTTAACAAGGACCTAGAAGAAATAAAAGAGAGTCATTATATAATGAATAATGCAATAAATGAAATTAAAAACACTCTGGAGGCAACAAATAGTAGAATAACAGAGGCAGAAAATAGGATTAGTGAATTAGAAGATAGAATGGTAGAAATAAATGAATCAGAGAGGATAAAAGAAAAACGAATTAAAACAATTGAGGACAATCTCAGAGACCTCCAGGACAATATTAAACGCTACAACATTCGAATCATAGGGGTCCCAGAAGAAGAACACAAAAAGAAAGACCACGAGAAAATACTTGAAGAGATAATAGTTGAAAACTTCCCTAAAACGGGGAAGGAAATAATCACCCAAGTCCAAGAAACCCAGAGAGTCCCAAACAGGATAAACCCAAGGTGAAACACCCCAAGACACATATTAATCAAATTAACAAAGATCAAACACAAAGAACAAATATTAAAAGCAGCAAGGGAAAAACAACAAATAACACACAAGGGAATTCCCATAAGGATAACAGCTGATCTTTCAATAGAAACTCTTCAAGCCAGGAGGGAATGGCAAGACATACTTAAAGTGATGAAAGAAAATAACCTACAGCCCAGATTATTGTACCCAGCAAGGATCTCATTCAAATATAAAGGAGAAATCAAAAGCTTCTCAGACAAGCAAAAGCTGAGAGAATACAACACCACCAAACCAGCTCTCCAACAAATATTAAAGGATATTCTCTACACAGGAAACACAAAAACGGTGTATAAACTCGAACCCAAAACAATAAAGTAAATGGCAACGGGATCATACTTATCAGTAATTACCTTAAACGTAAATGGGTTGAATGCCCCAACCAAAAGACAAAGACTGGCTGAATGGATACAAAAATAAGACTCCTTCATATGTTGTCTACAAGAGACCCACCTCAAAACAGGGGACACATACAGACTGAAAGTGAAGGGCTGGAAAAAGATTTTCCATGCAAATAGGGACCAAAAGAAAGCAGGAGTAGCAATACTTATATCAGATAAAATAGACTTTAAAACAAAGGCTGTGAAAAGAGACAAAGAAGGTCACTACATAATGATCAAAGGATCAATCCAAGAAGAAGATATAACAATTATAAATATATATGCACCCAACACGGGAGCACCGCAATACGTAAGACAAATGCTAACAAGTATGAAAGGAGAAATTAACAATAACACAATAATAGTGGGAGACTTTAATACCCCACTCACACCTATGGATAGATCAACTAAACAGAAAATTAACAAGGAAACACAAACGTTAAACAATACAATAGACCAGTGAGACCTAATTGATATCTATAGGACATTTCATCCCAAAACAATGAATTTCACCTTTTTCTCAAGCACACATGGAACCTTCTCCAGGATAGATCACATCCTGGGCCATAAATCTAGCCTTGGTAAATTCAAAAAAATAGAAATCATTCCAAGCATCTTGTCTGACCACAATGCAGTAAGATTAGATCTCAGTTACAGGAGAAAAACTATTAAAAATTCCAACATATGGAGGCTGAACAACACGCTGCTGAATAACCAACAAATCACAGAAGAAATAAAAAAAGAAATCAAAATTTGCATAGAAACTAATGAAAATGAAAACACAACAACCCAAAACCTGTGGGACACTTTAAAAGCAGTCCTAAGGGGAAAGTTCATAGCAATACAGGCATACCTCAAGAAACAAGAAAAAAGTCAAATAAATAACCTAACCCTACACCTAAAGCAACTAGAAAAGGAAGAAATGAAGAACCCCAGGGTTAGTAGAAGGAAAGAAATCTTAAAAATTAGGGCAGAAATAAATGCAAAAGAAACAAAAGAGACCATAGCAAAAATAAACAAAGCCAAAAGCTGGTTCTTTGAAAGGATAAACAAAATTGACAAACCATTAGCCAGACTCATCAAGAAACAAAGGGAGAAAAATCAAATCAATAAAATTAGAAATGAAAATGGAGAGATCACAACAGACAACACAGAAATACAAAGGATCATAAGAGACTACTATCAACAATTATATGCCAATAAAATGGACAACGTGGAAGAAATGGACAAATTCTTAGAAAAGTACAACTTTCCAAAACTGGACCAGGAAGAAATAGAAAATCTTAACAGACCCATCACAAGCACGGAAATTGAAACTGTAATCAAAAATCTTCCAGCAACCAAAAGCCCAGGTCCAGATGGCTTCACAGCTGAATTCTACCAAAAATTTAGAGAAGAGCTAACACCTATCCTGCTCAAACTCTTCCAGAAAATTACAGAGGAAGGTAAACTTCCAAACTCATTCTATGAGGCCACCATCACCCTAATACCAAAACCTGACAAAGATCCCACAAAAAAAGAAAACTACAGGCCAATATCACTGATGAACATAGATGCAAAAATCCTTAACAAAATTCTAGCAATCAGAATTCAACAACACATTAAAAAGATCATACACCATGACCAAGTGGGCTTTATCCCAGGGATGCAAGCATTCTTCAATATCTGCAAATCAATCAATGTAATACACCACATTAACAAATTGAAAAATAAAAACCATATGATTATCTCAATAGATGCAGAGAAAGCCTTTGACAAAATTCAACGTCCATTTATGATAAGAACTCTCCAGAAAGCAGGAATAGAAGGAACATACCTCAACATAATAAAAGCTATATATGACAAACCCACAGCAAACATTATCCTCAATGGTGAAAAATTGAAAGCATTTCCTCTAAAGTCAGGAACAAGACAAGGGTGCCCACTTTCACCATTACTATTCAACATAGTTTTGGAAGTTTTGGCCACAGCAATCAGAGCAGAAAGAGAAATAAAAGGAATCCAAATTGGAAAAGAAGAAGTAAAACTCTCACTATTTGCAGATGACATGATCCTCTACATAGAAAACCCTAAAGACTCCACCAGAAAATTACTAGAGCTAATCAATGATTATAGTAAAGTTGCAGGATATAAAATCAACACACAGAAATCCCTTGCATTCCTATACACTAATAATGAGAAAACAGAAAGAGAAATTAAGGAAACAATTCCATTCACCATTGCAACGGAAAGAAAAAAATACTTAGGAATATATCTACCTAAAGAAACTAAAGACCTATATATAGAAAACTATAAAACACTGGTGAAAGAAATCAGAGAGGACACTAATAGATGGAGAAATATACCATGTTCATGGATCGGAAGAATCAATATAGTGAAAATGAGTATACTACCCAAAGCAATTTATAGATTCAATGCAATCCCTATCAAGCTACCAACGATATTCTTCACAGAGCTAGAACAAATAATTTCACAATTTGTATGGAAATACAAAAAACCTCGAATAGCCAAAGCTATCTTGAGAAAGAAGAATGGAACTGGAGGAATCAACCTACCTGACTTCAGGCTCTATTACAAAGCCACAGTTATCAAGACAGTATGGTACTGGCACAAAGACAGAAATATAGATCAATGGAACAAAATAGAAAGCCCAGAGATAAATCCACGCACATATGGACACCTTATCTTTGACAAAGGAGGCAAGAATATACAATGGATTAAAGACAATCTCTTTAACAAGTGGTGCTGGGAAAACTGGTCAACCACTTGTAAAAGAATGAAACTAGAACACTTTCTAACACCATACACAAAAATAAACTCAAAATGGATTAAAGATCTCAATGTAAGACCAGAAACTATAAAACTCCTAGAGGAGAACATAGGCAAAACACTCTCCGACATACATCACAGCAGGATCCTCTATGACCCACCTCCCAGAATATTGGAGATAAAAGCAAAAATAAACAAATGGGACGTAATTAAACTTAAAAGCTTCTGCACAACAAAGGAAACTATTAGCAAGGTGAAAAGGCAGACTTCAGAATGGGAGAAAATAATAGCAAATGAAGCAACTGACAAACAACTAATCTCAAAAATATACAAGCAACTCCTACAACTCAATTCCAGAAAAATAAATGACCCAATCAAAAAATGGGCCAAAGAACTAAATAGACATTTCTCCAAAGAAGACATACAGATGGCTAACAAACACATGAAAAGATGCTCAACATCACTCATTATCAGAGAAATGCAAATCAAAACCACTATGAGGTACCATTTCACGCCAGTCAGAATGGCTGCCATCCAAAAGTCTACAAGCAATAAATGCTGAGAGGGTGTGGAGAAAAGGGAACTCTCTTACACTGTTGGTGGGAATGCAAACTAGTACAGCCACTATGGAGAACAGTGTGGAGATTCCTTAAAAAACTGGAAATAGAACTGCCTTATGATCCAGCAATCCCACTGCTGGGCATACACACTGAGGAAACCAGAAGGGAAAGAGACACGTGTACCCCAATGTTCATCACAGCACTGTTTATAATAGCCAGGACATGGAAGCAACCTAGATGCCCATCGGCAGAGGAATGGATAAGAAAGCCGCAGTACATATACACAATGGAGTATTACTCAGCCATTAAAAAGAATACATTTGAATCAGTTCTAATGAGATGGATGAAACTGGAACCTATTTTACAGAGTGAAGTAAGCCAGGAAGAAAAACACCAATACAGTACACTAACGCATATATATGCAATTTAGAAAGATGGTAACAATAACCCTGTATGTGAGACAGCAAAAGAGACACTGATATATAGATCAGTCTTATGGACTCTGTGGGAGAGGGAGAGGGTGGGGAGATTTGGGAGAATGGCATTGAAACATGTATAATATCATATATGAAACGAGTTGCCAGTCCAGGTTCGATGCACGATACTAGATGCTTGGGGCTGGTGCACTGGGACGACCCAGAGGGAGGGTATGGGGAGGGAGGAGGGAGGAGGGTTCAGGATGGGGAACACAGGTATACCTGTGGCGGATTAATTTTGATATTTGGCAAAACTAATACAATATTGTAAAGTTTAAAAATAAAAAAAATAAAAGTTAAAAAAAAAGTTTGCTCTATATCTCTATCTTTCTAAACCTTATTAGATATCTAATATTTATATGTTTTTTAAATATTACTATATACATATATATCTTTTGAATTACCCTTATTTCTAATACAAATCATATCCTTTTTCATTTTAGTTTTTGTCCAGATGATCTGCTTAAAACAAGAAGAAGGATTTTAAACTCTCATAACTACAAATATGTATTATTTCACTGTATCGTGTGATAATCACATTACGTTAAACTAGCAAAAGAAATAAATTTCTACTTTTTTATTAAAAATGCTTCTGTAAGGGGTTAAATTTGAAAATAAAACATTACAATGAAACTTCTAAAATCATACTCGATGACAATATGTTTTCAAAACAAAAACATAAAGAACCCCTTTAATTTTGGAGCAATGTTAAACCAATTCTTTTGAAAAAATATCATAGGGCATACTAAAAGATGTCTAAAATACTATGAGAAAAAATACATTTAAAAAACTATGAGGTAAGACATCATTATTTTCTTATTTCTCATTAACTAGAGATGAGTCATGTTTTATAAAAGACAGAGAAAATAAAAATATAAAATTAGCACAAAAAACGTTTCAGAGTTCCCTGTCTTATCACCCATTGTAAGTTTTCTAAACAGCAGATTAATTTTTGCTTCCTTATAGAGTCTATGTGGCAAGGTTAATAAATTTGGGTATACAATATAGATTCTACCTCCCTTATCAAAGTTTTTTGCCTTCAAATGAACTGTCATTTTTTCCCAACTGTTTAAGATTAAAGCTGGGGGTTCAAAAAGTAGGCATTTTTTACAATGCTCTTTTAAGACCAATTTGCCAAAAAACAACCAAAGGTTTATTGGTGCTGCAGTGATTGAGACAGACAATTTTTATATGTACATAGAGCTGAAATAACACTTTGAGGCCCGTGAGTTTTCCTCCTTTCTCTTAACTTTAATGATATTCTCATTGGGTTATGAATAAATTAAGTGAACCAGAGGGGCTCTCCATAAATCCCAGGTAAATACATTTACTAAACTTCTTCAAGAAAATCAACGAAAAAATATACATTATTCAAAGAAAATAAATAACCCAATTGAGCTGACTATACCTAAACTACTTAGAATGTTCTTTCAGGGACTTCCCTGGTGGTCCAGGGATTAAGAATTGGCAGGTAGCTGCCAATGCAGGGGACACAGGTTTGATCCCTGTCCTGGAATATCCCACATTCTGCAGGGCAACTAAGTCCACGTACCACAACTACTGAGCCCCCTCTCTAGAGACCATGAGCCACAACGAAGATCCAGCAAGCCAAAAATAAATAAATAAATATTATAAAAAGAATGTTCAGTCATTTTAAATATTAGAGAGGAAATATATCTTCTGACAAGGTACTGTCTGCTCCTTCATCAACTAAGATTATAACACACATCATTAATAAGACATTTCCAGGCTTCATGATGAATTTTCAGTTCCTTACCTATACTCTCTCACATATGACCAAGAACAGGAATTTAGGAATTGAAGATTTGCACAAGAGGCAAAACAAATTAACATGGATTTACTATCTGTGTTTTTCAGTGTAATATATTTTGGTGACATTTGACTTGGCACATTCTGTCTTTGCAAATGATGACTACAATCCAATGGCTGACCAAAATCAGTATGCTAGGTGGTAACTACTTTTCCCACTAATGAGACTGCCAATGTCCACTTGTCTAGCTAAATGTGTTGGAAAATTACTAGACAAAGTATTTTTAAAATGTTAAAACAGGTGTTCAAACTGGATTTTCTTTCCTTTTTCTTTTCTTAAATATCAAAGCCCTCTACTATGTATAAAATTATTGCATTTAATGTAACAGTGCTGGGCTGTGCTAAGTTGCTTCAGTCGTGTCCGACTCTTTGTAACCCCGTGGACTGCAGCCCGCCAGGACCCCGTCCATGGGATTCTCCAGGCAAGAATACTGGAGTGAGTTGCCATTTCCTGTGCTGCTGCTGCTGCTGCTGCTAAGTCGCTTCAGTCATGTCCGACTCTGTGTGACCCCACAGACGGCAGCACACCAGGCTCCCCCGTCCCTGGAATTCTCCAGGCAAGAACACTGGAGTGGGTTGCCATTTCCTTCTCCAATGCATGAAAGTGAAAAGTGAAAGTGAAGTTGCTCAGTCGTGTCTGACCCCTAGCGACCCCATGGACTACAGCCTACCAGGCTCTTCATTCCATGGGATTTTCCAGGCAAGAGTACTGGAGTAGGGTGCCATTGCCTTCTCCTAGAACTTAGTAAAAACTTATTTTTAATCTGACATGTTTTTAACATGTTTTTGCATGTTTCAGTTCTATTTCTCCTTTTCAAATCCTCCTTCTCTTCAATCAAGGCAGTCCATATCATATTTCCACATGAGGGACATAAAATAATCCTTTAGTTTAAGAAGACTGATGTTAAGTAAGGTGCTAGTTAATTTCTCTTTTAAACATAATAAAAGATTCATAAGAGAGGAGAGTACCTGTAGTGTTTCTCTGTAAGTTAAAATTTTTTGAAGTATTCATTTCTGAACCTAGGATTCCTTTTAGTTTTCATTTGTATTTGTGTATCAACATAATTAAGAAATTTTGAGAGCTTTTTTTTAACAGTATTTTATTCTTTATATTTTAAGGGCTTTTTCTACCTTTAATTTGCCTAATTTAACAAAGATACTTAACCAAAACTCAAAGTAACAAAAAAATAAAACTAAATGCTTATTAAATTCCTAGAAATGTCCACCAAGCAAGGGTATCAAGTTAATGAAACAAATTAAACCTCTTCTATCTAGGACAAAACATGGAGATTACTTTTTACCTGAAGGCTCAGTTCTGAAAATGATATTCTGATTTACATTTGTACTCAACAAACAAATGAACCAACCAACCAACCAAAAAAAAAAAAAAAGTCCAAACCTCTCTGTTACTGTATTATATTTGTTCACATTCCCCAAACTAATTCAGAGTCCTAGATTATGGTCTTACTTTGGAAGACACTGACTTGGAATTCATGGTCTAGGGAAACCCCTCGAAAGAGGAGACAGACTCTACTTTAAGAAATTTAAGATATCACTAAGCCAGTAGAAAAACATTTCCAAAGGAAAAATAAGTAATGGGTCTGGAAGGAAAATTTTTCCTGAGCAACTATGATCTCCTCACAAAAGGAAAATGTGCTTTTTAAGGAGAAATAACAAAATGAATATAAGTGCTCAAGGAAGAACATGACCATTGGTGTTTTGCCCCATAATGCATTTATAATATAAATCTCTGTGTCTCTTGTAGATGTTTTTTTCTGAGAGTTTAGAGAAGTAGCTTCCAAACTCTAAGTAAAGGAAATCAACCCTGAATATTCATTGGAAGGACTAATGCTGAAGCTCCAACACTGTGGCCACCTGATGCAAAAAGTCGACTCATTGAAAAAGCCCTTGATGCTGTGGAAGACTAAGGGCAAGAGAAGAAGGGCATGACAGAGGATGAGATGGTTGGATGGCATCACCAACTCTATGGACATGAGTTTGAGCAAACTCGGGGAGATAGTGAAGGACAGGGAAGCCTGGCGTGTTGCGGTCCATGGAGTCGCAAAGAGTCAGACACGACTGAGTGACTGAACAACAATAACAAAGGTGGATGAAGCAGATCACTTTAGCGGGCATTGAGAAAATGAATAGTAGAGTTGATCCATACACTTTATAATATACGTGTATGTATGTATATGTGTGCATGTATGAAGGAAGATGAATCCACGCATCCTGCTCATCTAAAGAAACATTAATTGAGCAAGCTTCATTCTCTCTAGTATCTGGTGAGTATCATAAATAATGAAATGCTATTAACAAAACAAACAGCCTTTGAGAGTCTGAAATGAGTCACCTTTTACAGCTGGCTCATGTATATGGCAGGCAACAAACAGGTGTGTTGCCTTTGGGACAACGCAGAACAAGCATCCTAGCATGAGAGGGAAAAAAGAATCTCATATTCTCCTTTTGAAGATTCCAGATCTATACTCTTGAGACAGCACAGCTTATATTCCAGTGTTGTCCATTTATACTGAAATTCTAAGTGAAAGGAAAATAGCCTGCAGATGTGCCGTTTGTGATTTGAGGAGCCTCTTTTGTGCCAGAGTCCATGGTCAGTACAATGATCATATTTTAAAAGTATTAGCCTTATATTTCTTTCACTAACTATTACTTAATCATGACATAAGCAACCAAGAATTAAGGCATAAGGGCAATGCAAAGCCCCTCCAAAGTAGCTGCTCTTCAGTTAAAAATCAAACCATTAAGTGTTTGCATCTTTGGCATGCTTCAGCTGACACTCTAACTGGCACCCAAAGATCCCCCACAGCACTATACCAAGTGTTCACAGTGCAGATGGGGGCTCCAGGTGCTGGGAGACTCTGCAGGGCCTTCTGCATAATCTGAGAGGTAGCCTTAAGGAGCACCAGCTTAGAGCATCTGAGTTTTATTGCTCATTGTATAATTATTTGAAAAGAATCAGTAAATTCTATTAAACTGAACATTTCATTACTCAGAAGAACTTGACCAAGCAGGACAACGCAAATGGATGACTCCTGCTATGGAAAAGTGTTTTCTTTGGGGAATTTTAAAAATGCCTTTATGTCATCAGTGAATCACTCATGAAAGAGTCATATCATAAATGTTCCTTGATTGCTGTATAACACAGGAAGCCTAGCCCAACACTCTGGGATGACCTACAGAAGGGTATGGGGCTGGATGAGAGGGAGGTTCAAGAAGGAGGGGATCTATCTATCTATCTATGGGCTTCCCTGGTGGCTCAGACGGTAAAGCATCTGCCTGCAGTGTGGGAGACCTGGATTCAATCCCTGGGTTGGGAAGATCCCCTGGAGGAGGGCATGGCAACTCACTCCAGTATTCTTGCCTGGACAGAATCCTCATGGACAGAGGAGCTGGCGGGCTACAGTCCATGGGGTTGCAAAGAGTCGGATATGACTGAGCAACTAAGTACACAACACACACACATACTTATGTATGCATGTATATATACACATATACTTATGGCTGATTCATGTTGTATGGCAGAAACCAACTCAACTTTGTAAGAGAATTATCCTCCAATTAAAAAAAAAATCAAAAAATGCTTCTTGAATGACCTAAGGGTTCAGTTCAGTTTAGGTCAGTCGCTCAGTCATGTCCGACTCTTTGCGACCCCATGAATTGCAGCACGCCAGGCCTCCCTGTCCATCACCAACTCCCGGAGTTTACCCAGACTCACGTCCATCGAGTCAGTGATGCCATCCAGCCATCTCATCCTCTGTCGTCCCTTTCTCCTCCTGCCCCCAATCCCTCCCAGCATCAGAGTCTTTTCCAATGAGTCAACTCTTCGCATGAGGTGGCCAAACTACTGGAGTTTCAGCTTTAGCATCATTCCTTCCAAAGAAATCCCAGGGCTGATCTCCTTCAGAATGGACTGGTTGGATCTCCTTGCAGTCCAAGGGACTCTCAAGAGTCTTCTCCAACACCACAGTTCAAAGGCATCAATTCTTTGGTGGTCAGCCTTCTTCACAGTCCAACTCTCACATCCATACAAGACTACAGGAAAAACCATAGCCTTGACTAGACAAATCTTTGTTGGCAAAGTAATGTCTCTGCTTTTGAATATGCTATCTAGGTTAGTCATAACTTTCCTTCCAAGGAGTAAGCGTCTTTTAATTTCATGGCTGCAGTCACCATCTGCAGTGATTTTGGAGCCCCATAAAAAAAAGTCTGACACTGTTTCCACTGTTTCCCCATTTATTTCCCATGAAGTGATGGGACCAGATGCCATGATCTTCGTTTTCTGAACGTTGAGCTTTAAGCCAACTTTTTCACTCTCCACTTTCACTTTCATCAAGAGGCTTTTGAGTTCCTCTTCACTTTCTGCCATAAGGGTGGTGTCATCTGCATATCTGAGGTTATTGATATTTCTCCCAGAAATCTTGATTCCAGCTTGTGTTTCTTCCAGTCCAGCATTTCTCATGATGTATTCTGCATATAAGTTAAATAAGCAGGGTGACAATATACAGCCTTGACGTACTCCTTTTCCTATCTGGAACCAGTCTGTTGTTCCATGTCCAGTTCTAATTGTTGCTTCCTGACCTGCATACAAATTTCTCAAGAGGCAGATCAGGTGGTCTGGTATTCCCATCTCTTTCAGAATTTTCCACAGTTGATTGTGATCTACACAGTCAAAGGCTTTGGCATAGTCAATGAAGCAGAAATAGATGTTTTTCTGGAACTCTCTTGCTTTTTCCATGATCCAGTGGATATTGGCAATTTGATCTCTGGTTCCTCTTCCTTTTCTAAAACCAGCTTGAACATCAGGAAGTTCACGGTTCACATATTGCTGAAGCCTGGCTTGGAGAATTTTGAGCATTACTTTACTAGCGTGTGAGATGAATGCAATTTTGTGGTAGTTTGAGCATTCTTTGGCATTGCCTTTCTTTGGGATTGGAATGAAAACTGACCTTTTCCAGTCCTGTGGCCACTGCTGAGTTTTCCAAATTTGCTGGCATATTGAGTGCAGCACTTTAACAGCATCATCTTTCAGGATTTGAAATAGCTCAACCGGAATTCCATCACCTCCACTAGCTTTGTTCGTAGTGATGCTCTTTCTAAGGCCCACTTGACTTCACATTCCAGAATGTCTGGCTCTAGGTCAGTGATCACACCATCGTGATTATCTGGGTCATGAAGATCTTTTTTGTACAGTTCTTCTGTGTATTCTTGCCATCTCTTCTTAATATCTTCTGCTTCTGTTAGGTCCATACCATTTCTGTCCTTTATTGTGCCCATCTTTGAATGAAATGTTCCCTTGGTATCTCTAATTTCCTTGAAAAGATCTCTAGTCTTTCCCATTCTGTTGTTTTCCTCTATTTCTTTGCACTGATCGCTGAAGAAGGCTTTGTTATGTCTTCTTGCTATTCTTTGGAACTCTGCATCAGATGCTTATATCTTTCCTTTTCTCCTTTGCTTTTTGCTTCTCTTCTTTTCACAGCTATTTGTAAGGCCTCCCCAGACAGCCATTTTGCTTTTTTGCATTTCTTTTCCAGGGGGATGGTCTTGATCCCTGTCTCCTGTACAATGTCACGAACCTCATTCCATAGTTCATCAGGCACTCTATCTATCAGATCTAGGCCCTTAAATCTACTTCTCACTTCCACTGTATAATCATAAGGGATTTGATTTAGGTCATACCTGTATGGTCTAGTGGTTTTCCCTACTTTCTTCAATTTAAGTCTGAATTTGGCAACAAGGAGTTCATGATCTGAGCCACAGTCGGCTCCTGGTCTTGTTTTTGCTGACTGTATAGAGCTTCTCCATTGACCATTATATCTACTACTGTGGGCAGGAATCCCTTAGAAGAAATGGAATAGCCATCATGGTCAACAAAAGAGTCCGAAATGCAGTACTTGGATTCAATCTCAAAAACGATAGAATGATCTCTGTTTGTTTCCAAGGCAAACCATTCAGTATCACAGTAATCCAAGTCTATGCCCCAACTAGTAACGCTGAAGAATCTGAAGTTGAACAGTTCTATGAAGACCTACAAAACCTTTTAAAACTAACACCCAAAAAAGATATCCTTTTCGTTATAGGGGACTGGAATCCCAAAGTAGGAAATCAAGAAACACCTGGAGTAACAGGCAAATTTGGCCTTGGAATACGGAATGAAGCAGGGCAAAGACTAATAGAGTTTTGCCAAGAAAATGCACCGATCATAACAAACACCCTCTTCCAACAACACAAGAGAAGACTCTACACATGGACATCACCAGATGGTGAACACCGAAATCAGATTGATCTAAGGGTTAGCACTTCCCTAAAATGTCAGCAGCTGACTGCCTGATCCTCAGCATGCATAGACTTGCTATTAGTGCACTCACATATCTCTGGCAATTTAAACAATTAAGCGATGCAGCACATGAAATTCTAGACAGCAACTCAGTGTAATGTGTGTCCAGGACCAAAGAGACTTACTATTCAAGAATCAAAATACAGCATACGGTGTGAGAACTAAAATTTTGTCCAAACAGTTTTTTTTTCCAATAGTGACAATATTAGTTAGAAATATTATCCTTTACTTCTAGAAGAAATCCTTAATCAATTTAATAAGTTACCTTCTATTTTAAAAAGTAAACTTTTAGTGGCCTAAGTGCACCCCCCTGGGTCCTTCACAAATGCCTATCTTGTAATTTTATAATATTATTTTTAACTTCATTAAATATTATTACTTGGGTCATAAGCAATTATAGCAAGATATAAATTTATAAAGTGACACATTTTCAATACCAACTCTATCAACTTATTCCATAATAGCACATTCCATCAAATTAAACTGCAAGATTTCCCACATTTGTTTTAAATTCTATATGTATGGCTTATGAATAGCAATTTTGATGAATTCCAGCTGGCTTAAATATGCAGGCAGACCCTTATAAAACAGATTCTTTTCAATTCTTATTGTATTCAATGAGGCCTATTTTAAGTGGGCCACCTGGTAGGATAAAGCGCTAATAATTCTCCATAGGAAAAAAATAGGAAAAACAAATCACCCTGCTAAACTTAAGACTATCTTCCCTAACTACGTTACTCTTACATACCTAATATAAGTGAGAAGTAGTTCTAATCTTCTGGAAAAGTTAAATTAAAATTTTAACAAGCAAGCCACTCTGTGAACTACTAAATTACTCATTTATCTATTACAACAACAGCATTAAAATAGTTTCCACCATGTGTGTGTGTTGCCTGGTTTCACAAATCATACACATTTCAGTCTCCCCCTCCATTCCCCACACCCTCCTGCCTCCATCCAGCTGGAATACATCAAGCGCGCAGAAGCCAAGGCAAATGTTGACCCCACCCTCCTCCATCCATTTTAAGGCACCTTCAAAGCCAGAGCACTGATCTAGTTCGGTTTCACCAACAAAGCCAGCCATCCTGCTATTTAAGACTCCAGTTTGGGGTTTTTATAACTGCACATTAACATGAGAGCTTTGATTTTTGGTCAAAAACGTCAGCTGCACTGAGTTTCATCAGATGGTCGTACCCTTTCTGCAGAAGAATCCTCATTATTAAATCATCATCTTTGCTCTCAGTGTTGCTCTCTTTCCTTATAAAAACAACCTCTCTGAACTGTCCAATAACCAGCCCTGAGGAACATAATATTTCCTTTCCGAAAGGTCAAAAATGAACCGCCAAGATGGTAGTCCAAGCTCTGTTTTCTCTGACATTTGCACAGCCTCTATCATTTGTGTACTGTCACAGACAGTCATTTCAAAGCACAGAAACACTCTCACCAAGGGCACATGCAGGAGGGGAGTGGGGACTGAAGAGACAGAGGAGCTGCAGGAGGACAAAGAACTTACTTTGTTGTTCCCCTGTGCATGTAGCCGCAAGGAAAAAAAAGAAAAAGAAATATGTTAAACAAATTTATTTTTAAGTCATGAGGTTTTTCATGCTAGATCAAAATCAAAATAAGTACTTCTTCACTGACATCCTATTCATACATACAGCACCCAAAGCTCACGGATGAGTCAAAGATTCTACTTACATTAAGGGAAATCATACATTTATAACACTAGAAAATTATGACAGAGATTTCCCCCTTTCTTTCTACTTGAAATACTTGAAGTACCGGGAACCTGGCCAAAAAGCATTGGTTTGAATTGGTAATAAGTGAGCTGTTAGCATGAAAGGCAAAGTATTTAGTATGTCGGCTTGCCCTTTCCTGACAGCCCCTCCTCCAACATGCCAAGCAGTGGAAAATTTCATCAGCCAATGCATTTTTAAACAAACACTGCATCCTTGGTTTCAAAGAAGGTGGGGGGAAAAAAAAAGAAAAAGAGAAGAGGAAAGGAGTGAGTGATTCTGGGGAGACAGGGCAAGCAGACCACGTTACGACCTCCATCTGTACCATTCCTTTATTTCATAAATTACGAGTTTGGTCTTGGGCTGGCATGGGAAGTGAAAACTGTATAGTGGGGAGGCAGCCAAAATAAACACTGGTCCACATTCAAGAAAATGGGTCTGGAAAGGTTAGTTACAAAAATGTAGTCATTTCTAAAAGGGACGTTCCGGATAGAGACACAGAGAGCAGCCAGCAACAGGCAGCAGGCAAATGGCTGTCTTGTTTCAAACTGGAGCGGCAGGAGTATGATTTATATCAAACAATTTAACCCACATATGGCTTAAAAAAATAAAATGGTGATTCATTACTCCCAGGGCAGCCTGAGTCCTTGCAAGGTCAGATCCTGTGGGGGAGACGTGATGCGATATGGGGAGGGAACAGATCTGAACTCTCCTCACAAGGGGCCCGGAAAGAATGTCTCTCTCCACTGAGATGCAGAGTGGAAGAGAGCTGTGAGTGGAGTCTGTGCCTGTGTGGAGAAGCCGGAGCACAGGGTGTGGAGGAACAGGTTGGGCTGGAGATCTGGCATTTAGTTTTAAGAGAGGATGTGTGTGGGGAAGTAATACATACAAAAATTTTCTGGAGAGCAGTAAGGGAATGATTCCAGGAGAGTGTATTTTCTGGAAAACAATGGCAGCTGGTGACTCTGGGCGGGGTGGGGGGGGGGGGCGGGGGGGATATCTAATTCAAGGACCATCAGGGCCATCATATGGAATAAAAACATAAATTTAAAGACACTGAAAAAACAGCATAGAGAAGTTTCCTGACATTGTGAGTGGCCATGATATAACCATTAACATCCCTGGTTTACGTGAGACATAAATAATGGTACCAGAATGAATGAAATCAGGGGAAAAGGAATCTTTTGTAAAGACTATGCCAATGGTTCAATAAGGCAATAAAGATCCCCAGAGAGAATTTTATCAGGAATAGAATACTATCTTAGAAAATAATGGGAAAATAATGCACTTCTCCAAAGAAGTGCAATAGTGCTGAAAATACCTCAAACAGATGGAGATTATTGCATTCCACAGCAGTGCAGCTTTTGATCTACCAAATAAGTTTCAGGAGTTCAACCAAGTATTTTTGCACATTAGGGAATGGCTGGCTTCCTGCTCGGTGGCAGATGGTTCTGTTTGTAGTGGCAACAGTGATGTCACCGAGTAGGGGGCCTTAATCCTTAAATACGAGAAACATACAAGTGAAAGACGTGGTGTGGCTTTGCCATTTCTTATTTCCTTCAATCATTTCCCCAGTTGTCTATTCTGAGAGAGGCATAGCAGTCATGACTGGTGAAATGTAAATTCTCTATAATTCCTCCACTACTCTGTATGGCAGCATTTATATTTAGAAAGTCCCTTCATTGAAAAAAAAAACTAAACTATTGGTCATGGAGCTGCTCTAATTTCTGTGGGAAGCACTGTCAAATAAGCTAAGAATAAAGTTATGTAGAGTGGGACGAATATGGGTGTTTTCTATCTTGTACACAAGACTGCTGAGTAAATACATGGGAGTGGTCATCACCACATTAATAAATACTTATAGGGCTGTGTGTTCATTCCTCTCTTCCCCCTAGAGTGAAACAGACACCGTCTCCCTGATTTGCTTTTTGCCACAGAGAAAAATTCGGTTGTAAAGTCTATCCAAAAAGACTTTCTCATATCCCTGAGACTGCATTAGGGGATGGTTTCAACCTCCAAGGCAGTCCTTAAAAACATGAATTATGACTGGGAGAGTCCTGACTTCAGAGGTACAGTGAAGTTCCAGGGTGCTTCCATTTCTACTGTCTAGATGGTATATGATTTCTTAAGAGATGAAAAATGACAGTTGCTCTGTGACAACCTAGAAGGGTGGGGTGGGGTGAGAGGTGGGAGGAAGGTTCAAGAGGAAGGGTCATATACCTCTAGCTGATTCATGTTGATGTATGGCAGAAACCAACACAATATTGTAAAACAATTGTCCTCCAATTAAAAATTAATAAGTTAAAAAAGAAATCATATATTAGACAGGAGGACCATGTATCTATATAGCTAAAAAAAAAAAAAAACTCTTGTAAAAAGTTCTGAGGTGTATGTCTTAACAGATACACAAAACTGAATTTGCGCCACATCTGTTTCTAGGCTATGCACAGATTTGCAGCTGCACCTTTCAGATGGCCAGAATCTGAAGGGAGGAAGTTTGTGAACTCTCATTTCCCTGATAGCCTCTATGGCTCACTCCTGACTAAATGATGGAGACTTTGAGGCCAGTCTGTCCACAAGGCAGCATAATCTCAAGGCTCTCCTAAACAGTTTGGTATCCTCAGCCAACAGTTGGAGAGATTCTCCCCAGATTTCACCAATAGTTTGCAAAGAAAAGGGAACTACTAATCTGAGAAGTACAGCTTCATGGACACACTAATGATAGTCAATATCAACATTAAAGTCTACATGGCACCGAGTACTTTCCTCCAGGTGTAGGCACCAAGCTAGATGTGGTGTGCAATAGTATTCATTTAATCCTACAAAATCACTCAGAGGAAGAAATTATTATTTTGAGTTTAAAAAGGAATAAAAAACTAGAGAGTGAAATAAGTTGCCTAAGCCATATGGCACATAAATGGAAGGGTAGGGATTCCAACACAAGTGGATTTGACTTCAAGCCTACCTAACTTCCACGCACAGAAGAATCTGGAATTCCTTCACATTTATATATAAAGTCATATTGTGAGCTGACAAAACTGTGCCAGGAAAATCAGTCATTTGTTATATGACATTCTTTAGGTATTTAATTAAATTCACACATTTCTATTTACACTTAGAGGAAAAATTTATGTACATGGATCATAAAAATAAGTTTTAAAATTACAAAATTGTGACCTGTAGCTATTGATACACACACACACACACACACACACACACACACACACACTTTTTGATGCTGCTTAATCTTGATGGGGAAATGGTGCAGAACAAGAAAGGGATTAAAGTTTTGGATAGAGAGGTTAGTCGTAATCTTGGCAGAGGAACTCATTTTCAGGGGGACTCATTTTCAGTGCCTACTCCTGTTTTAACTTCCCCCAAATCTTTGAGGGAATATCAAAAACAAAAACAAAAAGCTATTAATCCCTTTAGAAACAACTTCACTTTGAAACTACATAAATTCCTATGTACTTATTTAATTTCATACTTATAAATTTCATACTGAGTATAATTTCAATTTAGTGGCCAAAGGAAATAGAAGTAAAAAATAAAATTCTGTTAAATTCAAATTCAGGTTTAAATATATTTTAAAAATATTCTTGCTGCTCAGAAAGCTCAGGTGATGGTAGTATGCCAGAGTTCTGGGTCAGAGATGTTACGTCTACATTCACAGAGTAAGTCAGTGGCATAGTGGGAAAGTAAACTCAGGACTCATTTCCATTTTAGGGTCACATACCATGATGCTCAGATAAGAAGTCTACATTTAGCTTTAGGTCCAGAAAGTTTAAGAGACTGGAAAGTAATTAGAAAATGAACATGGTAAAATAAAATATATCAATGATTAGAAAACAGAAGGTAATTAGAAAATGTACATGGGAATATAGTTGGGCTGTTGTGCTTTATATAGATACCCACCAGTTTTTTATTCACATTGTACAGTAGCTATTTATTTGCATCTCTCTCTTCCACTAGACTTGGAAGTCCTGTAAAGTAAGAACTGCCTTCTTTTTTTTTTATCTTTGAATCTTCCACATAACAGTGGAAGAGTCCACAGAGTCCACATAACAGTGATGGATGAAGGGAAGGAAGGAAGTGGGAGAAGATGGAAGGAAAGGAAAGAAAGAAGAAAAATTTGTAGAAAACCCCAAGAGAAATGACCTAAGAGACAGAAGGAATAGAGTAGCAGAACATTATGAGTGACATAAAAAACATTTCACCATGTGGACATGATGGAAAAAGATATGATGAGGAAACAATTGTTATAAAAAAGTATGCAACCTTAGTTTGGACAAAAAAAATTATTCTAAACATCAGCTCATCCAGATTTGGGTGATGGATATTTATCTAAATGAATCCAAACTTATACAATTTAGAAAAATGACCTATGTAGAATTTTTTCCAATTAGAATAGAGCTGTCTCATGTAAAAAGCAGAATTTTTTTGGTCTTGACTCATATCCATGTATGACACATGAACATTTCATTATTAGGGTAGGGATTGACTGGTTTGCTATTGACTCAATGGTTTAGTGATACAAAAACAGAAACACCAGAAATTCTAAAAATTTACTTAGAGACATCTGTTATTAGGTTACTCTGACTTCTTTGTCAAATCTTTCTAAATTAAGAATAACTGTACCTAGAAGTATCATTTTCCCCAAACCTAAGATTGTTCTAAAATGCAATGTTTAGATAAGCATCCTACTTAGATTGCTTTCAGTAGTTAGCTGCCACTGAAACATCTGAAAGTCAAGCAATTGTGTAGTATAACCTGCAGAACTACATGGTGCAGAAGAAATGCAAATATTGTTTATGATGAAAGCTGAGAAAAGCAATGTTCATGGCATACTGCCAAGTTTAATTTCCTGTCATATCTTTGGCATGTGGTAAAAAGCCCCTTTGTCTCGATTTTCCAAGCAATAGTACCAAATGTATTTTAATCAGCAAATAAAAATGATGTGAAAAGAATCAAAACAGTTTGTGTAGGACAATTCTAGATTTGCTTAAAATTGAGCATTCTAATAAAAAATAGCAAATATTTTATTGAGCATCTTCTTTTGTGTAGAGCTATGAATACATAAAAATTCAGGTTTATAAAAACAGTTCACAGAGGGAAGGGTAATTTTGCTTTCCCAAGACAGTATTTCCCTCACGAGAGAAGCACTGCATAATTGTTTTTAATAGCAAACTTGTCTGGTACATTTAAAATAAATTTAGTTGACAAAATCATGACCTAAGAAAACATTTTCATAAACATTACAGTTTCTTGGAAGGAAGACACACACATACACATATACACATTCAGATATTTTATATAACCAAGCACATTTAGAAGACAGAAAATATCATAAAGTATTCACAATCACACCGGGACTGTATTGTAAATATCCACAATGTTTTAACTCTCTTGTACTCACTTACACATGTAATCTACAATGAAAACAATAATCATCATCATAAATAAAAATGGAGTGCTAACTTATGTTTACCCTGTCCAGTGCTTTCCTTACATTATCTCATTTAACCCTGTCAATGATGCTGCAGATGATTCTTGTTATCTCCATTTTAGACACTGGAATCTCGAAAGATAAAAGGGCTACACAGCTTGTAGGTGAGCATCAGAAATTTCAGTTTACACATTTTGATGCTAAAGCCTGTGCTTTAACCCCACATGCTGTGCTGCTTCTCATAACACTCAGGCATAGCAATCTTACAAAAATGTAAATCTTATCATGTCACTAACTGAGTTGCAACCCTCCAATGGCTTACCATCTCACCTAGAATAAAGCACAAATGCTTGCCATTTCCTTCAAGGCCTATATAATCTGGCCACTGACCACTTCTGGAAATCAAGTACCTTCACTTGTCCAGACACACTGTAACTCTTAGGTGCTCTAAGACATTGAGCTGGCTTTGTACTTGCTAGCCCTCTGCCATGAGCACTCTCCATCAGACATTCACATCATTTACTTTCCCACTTCTTTCAGGAGCCTACTCCAATCAAAGGGGCTTTTCCTAATTACTTTTACTAAAATAAAACTCACTTGACCCTCATTCTCACAGTCTGCCCCTTTCATTTTTTACAGAACTTATCATTCTAACAAATAACAGTTTACAGTTACAAAGCTATTCATCCACTCTAATGTCTGTTCCTTGAGGGGCAGGACCTCACTGTTCACTTTAGCATCACTAGTGTCTAGAAAGATAGCTGGCGAAAAGCACACGCTCAGCAGGCTTTTGCAGAATGAATGAATAAAACATTAAGTATATGTGCATTTTTTAATACAGAACATTTGTAACATTAAACATATGTCTGTCAATGGATAGGACAGAGTAATAAGTAACTATTAGAACTAACAACAAAAATCAAAGTGGTACAGAAGATACCTTTGTACCTACATATCACCTGGAAAGGGTCTGGTTTCACCCCATTTGGAGGGCACAGGGTGTGTCATGGGGATTCACTGTTTTAGGTACTAACCAGACAAGTGGAGGTAGAGATGGGGTTAAGAGGTCTACATGGAAACTAAAATAACAGCAAAGAAGAGAATGTTTTGGCACAAATCCTCTATCCTTTACTTCTGGAACTTTGTGAAATTCCAGTGAAACCTCAGGGATATGGTCAGGTCTGAAATCCCCTCCAGATGCTTCAGTTGTCACACAATGTGCTCCCATCTCAGACTTTCCCTTGAGAAGACTTTATACCTATTTGGGGCCGAGAAATAACCCAGCTTGTGCATGGGCAGTCGTATAAACTAATCTACAGCCAATCTAAGCACCACAAAAGTCAAGATGAAGTAAATCCGCCAAAGCTCAGTCTCAGTGCTTAACTTCTAGGGGAAACCTGGATAGTACAATATCTCAGGGGTAGCAAGGAAGCAGTGAGAACCACACATTTGCAGAGTCTGTTTAACGCTGAGTGTACATATGTTGGGTGGGAATTCTGAAGTTTAAATCCAGACTAGTCTGTGTAATATTACATTTTCCAAAGAACACAAATAGAAGATCTGTTTATTAACTTGAATGAGAGAAATGTCTCCAAGACACTTGAAGTATATTAATAAAGATAAGTGGGACTAGCAATATAATATTTTTTGTTCTTTTTTTACTTACAGTGACATTAACCAGAGTTTAATTTTGGATACTGGTACTACAGACATAATGAAAGGAGGTAGCTTTTCATAAAAATTATATTTTAAGGAATATGAAAAAGTGTTATGACTAATAATATATATACTATGACTACATAAAGAATGTTATAAACTGCTTAAATGAATACTATAGAATAGTATACTGTAGAATAACATAAAAAGGAAAATAAAATTTAAATTAAAACAGAGAAACTCTCCCATGCTTTGAGTTTACATACATACATTAGGTTTTATGGCAAAGTTGGGCATTTTCTTTGACAAATATACTGGTAAACTTCTTAAAATAGAAGTCTAATGGATAAAAAGAAATATAAGCAAAGTAAAAAGTTAAAACTATGCCAAATTAATTAAGTCAACTGAGAACTAGTCCTTTAGCATAAAGTATGTTGAATTATGCTTTCTCAAACACGGTTACTAATTTAAAAATAAGAGATCAATCCACTTACTAAAGATTTATCAGGATAAACTCCAGCTCTCAGTAGAGATGCCTTCCAGCTGTCTACATCCTCCTGCGAATCACATGCCAGCTCAAGGAAGCGGTAGTCTTTGTATACATTCCTGGAGTAAAAAAAAAAAAGAAAGAAAGAAAAAAATCAAGCTTTTTAGTTTTGAACCAAAACCAATATGATTTCATATCCCTACAGACAATGATGATACAAATGACAGTCCAAATGGAGGGTTATCTAACAGTCATCGATGAAAAACAAAAAACAATCTATTGCATTTAAAATAATTAACAAGTTCCCACATGTATGTATTATACAATTAAAACACCCTCATAAAAAGAATTGAGAGTCATCTGTACTGCTAAGCAATGAAAAGAGAAGGAACTAGAGATGTTCTCATATGACACACTGAGTGCCAGCTGATGGGGAATTGTTCTGAGGGGAATGGACTTGCCATTGCCGAGTAATTATATAATTTTCAAAGTTAATTTACAAGTCTAAATGGCTCATAAAATTTTAAAATTATGGCAATAATCTCAAAAGATAAAATACTATGGGGATTCAAATCAGAAATGCTCATCAATATTGTGAAAAGGAAAGAACATTAACCAGTATTTAACAGAGTAAATTGCCTATGAAGTTCATGTTTATAACTAGGACAATATTATAATTTTATATGTCCTTTCCTAATAATAAAATAATACACAAGATGTAATACTTGAATAATTTGGAAACTAGATAAAAGTATAAAACTGGATACAATCATCCATTTTCTACTACTGACAGATAAACTTATTTCTTTATATTCTTTTGTTGTATGCATTTTTCATCCAGTTGATGTTCTCTCAATTTTGTGTCCTTTTCACTTACTAGCATACCATGGTCATATACTTATGCTATTACATCTTCATAAATATCAAATTATAATGGTATAATATTCATTAAGATAAATGTATGATAATTTTCTTGACTTTCTCCTAATAGTAGATAAGTAATTTCCTTTATTTGCAATCATAAATAATACTTAACTACATATTTTTATCCATAAGCCTTTGTCTTTCTACCTTATTATTATTATTTTCTGAGGATAGATTTCTATAAATGGAGTTACAGAATCCTTTTTCAAGACAATGATACATAAAGATAATTCTAGCCATCTTTCCAGAGAAGATAATCCAATTTAGACAGATACTAGCAAGGTACAAGATTAACAATCCTTTTCTCTTCTCTCTCCCAAGGTCTTCTCATTCATGCCTAAGAGTCTCAATTTACACCTAATCCAGATGACTTACATATTTACATCCCCTGTCTAGACCTGCCCCAGACTTATACTGCTCATTGACTTCTCCGCTTTAATATCTCAAAGGCACCTTGACGTGAATGACTGAACTGGTGGTTTCCAACTTGATGCTCCCATTTCATGCAACATCAGCGTAATGCCTATAATTTGGAGGCATCTTGGACATCTTCCACATTCTCATTTACCTCCTTACATTTTACTACCTAAAAGTGTACAACCTGTATAGTGACTATCATCTTATTACTCTTTTTCTTCCAATATGAAAGAGGCTATTGAAAGGGGCTATTTCAATAAGCCTCCTCACTGGTCTCCCAGCATCACTTGGACACTTTAAATTTGCTCTCTCCTGGGAATCCTTATTATCTTCTGAAAATGTGAATCAGATATTTTTACTCCTGTTATAAAATACCCCAATACTATTTGCTTTTAGGAAAAGACCACTTGCTATCATAGCCTACAAAGCCCTTCACAGTCCAGCCCACCATGATCTTCCTCTCTAGCTTCTTTTCATACTCTGTTCTCCTTTGATTTTTCTGCCATGCTTACCATTTACCTCCTCAAATATGGCATGCTTACCCCTAAAGTCTTTGAATAAACTGCTATCTGTCTGCAGCTCTCTGTCCTTCCCTCACTACACAGTTAACTCTACTCTTTCTTGGTATCTCAGCTTAACCATGGCTTCTTCAGACATTACTTCCCTGATTCCTCTACAGGAGTCGTTCCTCTTTCATGCATTTTTCATATTTTCATTTACCTTTCTTTCATAGTATGAATCATAGCTGTGATTTCAGTATTACATGTGGGTTTCTTTTTCTATTAACACCTATCTTTCCAACCAGCCTATAAGCAGTATTAAGTAGTGTACAGAATGTATCATTTTTATGCTCATCATTATATTTGCAGAGGATTCAGAAAGATGGTGGCTTCAGTGTGCTTTGTTTCCTCTCTACTTACAACTCAGGTAAAATACATCCTCTTAAATCAAGAAGACATTAGGACTGGTAGTCTGGTAGAGGGTGTGAGCTAGATAACTGCTGTGGTACTTTCTTGCTCTGGGATGAAAAAAAAGCTTTGGGACCATAGAAGGAGAACTTCAAGACAAGGACTAGCATGTAGCAGCCCCTTAGTAGAGCTGACCCTCAATAATCATAGGACTGCTGAGTGTTCTCAATCCTCTGGCTGTAAGGAAGTATGGAAGGACTGAGTTTTTTCTAATCTAGTGAAGAAGAAAAGCTCTCTCCAGGTGTTTCAAAAGGAAACTGATAAATTGCCCACTTCTGGCCATGAAGACTTCGATGATTGTTCCTTCCCACATTCACCAGTCCACTTAAAGTATCCACCAGTTGGATCTGTGCCACCATGAGCAAAGGAAAATAAAAGGACATGCACTGAGGTCTAACAGCCAGAGGAAACAAAGAATAAAGAAGGCAATCAGAGCAGTCTATAAACAACGGAGAATGGTTGGGGATTATAAAAGAATAATAAGTATTTGAAGAGGTACAAGAAAGTATTAAAAAAGACTTATAGGACTAAGAAAGAAAGACTTTTAAGTTAAGATATTGAGTAGGTAAGTTGAAGGAAAGGATGATGGATCTTGAGAAAAGAATTAGTAGATTTTAAGATTCAGTAGGAGAGTTAACACCCCAAAAAGATGTCCTTTTCATTATAGGGGACTGGAATGCAAAAGTAGGAAGTCAAGAAACACCTGAAGGAACAGGCAAATTTGGCCTTGGAGTACGGAATGAAGCAGGGCAAAGGCTAATAGAATTTTGCCAAGAGAACACACTGGTCATACCAAACATCCTCTTCCAACAACACAAGAAAAGACTCTATACATGGACATCACCAGATGGTCAACACCAAAATCAGACTGATTATATTCTGTGAAGCCAAAGGTGGAGAAGCTCTATACAGTCAGCAAAAACAAGACCAGGAGCTGACTGTGGCTCAGACCATGAACTCCTTATTGCCAAATTCAGACTTAAATTGAAGAAAGTAGGGAAAACCACTATTCATTCAGGTATGACCTAAATCAAATCCCTTATGATTATACAGTGGAAGTGAGAAGTAGATTTAAGGGCCTAGATCTGATAAGAGTGTCTGATGAATTATGGACGGAGGTTCGTGACATTGTACAGGAGACAGGGATCAAGACCATCCCCATGGAAAAGAAATGCAAAAAAGCAAAATGGCTGTCTGGGGAGGCCTTACAAATAGCTGTGAAAAGAAGAGAAGCAAAAAGCAAAGGAGAAAAGGAAAGATATAAGTATCTGAATGCAGAGTTCCAAAGAATAGCAAGAAGAGATAAGAAAGCCTTCCTCGCGATTAGTGCAAAGAAATAGAGGAAAATAATAGAATGGGAAAGACTAGGGATCTCTTCAAGAAAATTAGAGATACCAAGGGAACATTTCATGCAAAGATGGGCACAATAAAGGACAGAAATGGTATGGACCCAACAGAAGCAGAAGATATTAAGACGAGGTGGCAAGAATACACAGAAGAACTATACAAAAAAGATCTTCACGACCAAGTTAATCATGATAGTGTGATCACTGACCTAGAGCCAGACATCCTGGAATGTGAAGTCAAGTGGGCCTTAGAAAGCATCACTACAAACAAAGCTAGTGGAGGTGATGGAATTCCAGTTGAGCTATTTCAAATCCTGGAAGATGATGCTGTGAAAGTGCTGCAGTCAACATGCCAGAACATCTGGAAAGTTCAGCAGTGGCCACAGGACTGGAAAAGGTCGATTTTCATTCCAATCTCAAAGAAAGGCAATGCCAAAGAATGCTCAAACTACTGCACAATTGCACTCATCTCACATGCTAGTAAAGTAGTGCTCTAAATTTTCCAAGCCAGGCTTCAGCAATATGTGAACCATGAACTTCCAGATGTTCAAGCTGGTTTTAAAAAAGGCAGAGGAACCAGAGATCAAATTGCCAACATCCACTAGATGATCAAAAAAGCATAAGAGTTCCAGAAAAACATCTATTTATGCTTTATTGACTATGCTAAAGCCTTTGACTGTGTGGATCATAATAAACTGTGGAAAATTCTGAGAGATGGGCATACCAGACCACCTGACCTGCCTCTTGAGAAACCTCTTGAGGTCAGGAAGCAACAGTTAGAACTGGACATGGAACAACAGACTGGTTTCAAATAGGAAAAGGAGTATGTTAAGGCTGCATATTGTCACCCTGCTTATTTAACTTCTATGCAGAGTATATCATAAGAAACGGTGGGCTGGAAGAAGCACAAGCTGGAATCAAGATTGCCGGGAGAAATATCAATAACTTCAGATATGCAGATAACACCACCCTTATGGCAGAAAGTGAAGAGGAACTCAAAAGCCTCTTGATGAAAGTGAAAGAGGAGAGTGAAAAAGTTGGCTTAAAGCCCAACATTCAGAAAACGAAGATCATGGCATCTGATCCCATCACTCCATGGGAAATAGATGGGGAAACAGTGGAAACAGTGTCAGACTTTATTTTTGGGTGCTCCAAAATCACTGCAGATGGTGATTGCAGCCATGAAATTAAAAGTGGCTTACTCCTTAGAAGGAAAGTTATGACTAACCTAGATAGCATATTCAAAAGCAGAGACATCACTTTGCCAACAAAGGTCCATCTAGTCAAGGCTATGGTTTTTCAGTGGTTATGTATGGATGTGAGAGTTGGACTGTGAAGAAACCTGAGAATCGAAGAATTGATGCTTTTAAACTGTGGTGTTGGAGACGACTCTTGAGAGTCCCTTGGACTGCAAGGAGATCCAACCAGTCCATTCTGAAGGAGATCAACCCTGGGATTTCTTTGGAAGGACTGATGCTAAAGCTGAAACTCCAGTAGTTTGGCCACCTCATGCGAAGAGTTGACTCATTGGAAAAGACTCTGATGCTGGGAGGGATTGGGGGCAGGAGGAGAAGGGGACGACCGAGGATGAGATGGCTGGATGGCATCACTGAGTCGATGGACGTGAGTTTGAGTAATTCCGGGAGTTGGTGATGGACAGGCAGGCCTGGTGTGCTGCAATTCATGGGGTCGCAAAAAGTCGGACACGACTGAGCGACTGAACTGAACTGAGGAGAGTTAAAAAAATATAAAGAAAGAGAAGTGTGGAGGAAAGAACTAGAGAACTAACCTGTAAATAATAGGAGGTCCAGAAAAAGAAAAGGAAGATAGGAGGAGAAAAATAATTATAAAACAGAAACTATTTTTTAAAAAGGAAATTTAGCTTGATTTTTAGAAAGACTGAAATCTGTACATTGAAAACACTGTTTCAGGTAGGATTGGTGAGAAAAGATATGACACAAGCATGTGCTAAAATAAATCTTGTTTTTTGAGATAAAGAAAAGTCTTCTTAAAGAAACAGCAAGTTGCTTAAAAAGGAAAAAGACTGGCACTGGACTGAGCATTCAAAAGGTAGAAGGCAATGAAATAATATTCAAGTATTCTTAAGGGGACTGCAAACTCAGAGTCCTACATCCAGCCAGGTTAGAACCACATACCCAAACTTGAGAGTTATCTTAAAGCAGCATTAGGATTACAACAACACTCAGTAAACCTGCAGAGAATATTCAAGGTGAAGAAAAACTAAGAGAAGAGAAAACACTGGTGAGCAACAAAACTTGTCATATTCAGAGTCAAACCAAAATAACTAATGATAGATCATCTAAGAACTGCAATATAAAGACTCAATACAAACTCTTAAAGTAGAAGAGTTCTGCAACAGAAATTCAAATAGTCTAAAACTTGAGGGAGAGTGAAAGGAAATAAAGATACGCCCAAGTTCTCCTCTGACGGATGCAGGGGTGAATAGTGGAGAGGCAAAAGATACCAGAGTTCTCATATTGTTGGAAGAAGTGGGTAAGCAGAGAAGTAGGAGAAGAAAGTGTCTTGAGACAGAAATATTTGATAATTTGCCTCATGGAATAATAGGGCTATGTAGTGATGAGTTTAAATATTAATAAAATAAAAAGTACAGTAGAACTCCCCAATTTAAAAAAGTAATACAAGGAAAATTAATAGCTTCTTGATAAAATCAATAGAAAATTAATAAAAGATGCAGCATAATAAGAAAATGTAATGACAGCAATAAAATCAAGTATATTGATTACCAAATTAATAAAAGTAAACTGAATTCTGTCAGCTAAACAGTTAATGTAGGTTGAAAAAATAAAGCCCAATTTTATGTTATTTGCAAAAATAAAGGAACAAGTAAAGAGATATCAGGCAAACAGAAAACAAAGAAAAAAATCTGCATTGAGCAGCAATATTAATATAGGCAAGATAGAATTTAAAAGTACTGAACAGGATAAACAGAAATATTATATAATGATATAAAGTACAATTTATGAAGACTGGAAAACACTCTTAAACCTGTTTGCACCAAGTAACATAGTAGACAATTAAATGAAGCAAATGTTACTTTAAAATGTAAAGGTAAACTTGATATAACTATTGCATATAATTAATTAAAGTATAAATATGGAAAGCTTTTAATATGTATTTTTCAAATTAAACATAGTGGACAAAACATAAGTAAATGCACAAAAGAAATAAATAATACAACTGATGAATAAAATTTAATAGATTCCTTTATCACTTAAGTAGAAGATAAAGACTGTTTCATCATCAACAAATGATTTACAAAAGTCTGTCATATACTTGGATTTGTACATATATGCAATATCAGTTTTAAGAAATTTTAAAAAATAGAAATTTTATGAGTCATATTTTTTTGGTCATAAAGCAAAAAAAAGAAAAAGAAAAAATGAATTTCTAAAAAAAAAGAGTCAAAAAGAAAAAAAAAGCACATTCTTAGATAATCCTTGTATTACAGAAGAAACAAAAACAAAATAATAAATTATTTAGAAAGCAATTAAAAAATATAGATACATCATACTCAACCAATGAAGTACAACAAAGGCTGTGCTTTGGAAAATTTATGGCTTTAAATATGCTCATCATTTAGAGAAAAAAGAAAAAATGTTAATATTCATCTATAGAAAGAAAGGAAATTAACACAGATTAAAGCCAAAACTAATAAAATAGAAAATATTAAGAAAACATAAAGGATAAAAACATCCACGAGTATTTTCATTTTAGTAATAGATAATAAATTTAGGGTCTTAACTAGGGGAGAAAACAAAAGTAATACAAGATCAAAAATGAGAAAGAATAGAGTACATACCCACAAATACATAGGAGATTGAGGAAATTAGAATCAAATACTTTATGTGATCTTATGTCAAAACTAAGAACTTAGAGATATATAAACCAACAAAATTAAACCAAGAAGAGTTGGAAAATCCAAGTGGTTTTTACAAAACACCACTAGAATTAATAAGATTCTTGCTTAAAAGACTAATAATGACTGCAGGACAAATTACAAAAATCAATGACTTTTTTCAATACTCCCAATAACTTTGAAATGGAAAAAATATTCCATTCATATTAGGAGAAAGCCTATCAAACACACAAAAATAAATTTTCTTAAATTAAAACAAATATTAGATCTTCATAAATGGAAGGCATTTTGGATGGGGTTAATTTGATTATACTATAACCCTAGTTCTTACTAAGTGATTAGTGCTTGTGAGTATTCAATGAATACTTATTGAATAATGACTACACTCACACCCTTAAAAATATTGACTATCATCTTTAGAATACCTCTGCAAATAATTTTATAATTGAAAAGTTATTCTCCGTCAAAGTTCTAATACTTTTGCTAATGGCTCAGATGGTAAAGAATCTGCCTGCAATGCAGGAGACCCAGGTTCAGTCCCTGGGTGGGGAAGATCCCCTGGAGATGGGAATAGCTACCCACTCCAGTATTCTTGCCTGGAGAATCCCATTGACAGAGGAGCCTGGCAGGTTACAGTCCATGGGGTCACAAAGAGCCAGACAAGATTGAGTGATGAAGCATGTCAAGGAGGTTGAGCATTTTATATACTTTTGGAAATGCTGGTTCTTTGTTCTGATTTCATTATATGCTTTTTGTACATTACTGTAATATTTCTCTTTTTTTAACTTGCATTTGCCTGAAGTATCTTTGTCTCTTTTATATTTTTGCTTTTATCTATTTACTTTAGTTTTTAAAAGAAATATCTGTTATAAATGCTAACCTTAGAGTAGGCTTTTATTTTTCATCCCAGTTTGAAAATCACCTTCTACAATCAGGAAAATTTTAATCATGTTTATTTCTCGTCTTTGTTGTTTCCTATTTTTTTTTTTTTTAGTGGTTTTCACTTCTACAGGTATATGACTATCTTTAAAAGTTTTTCAAATCATTCTTGAATTAATTTTTGAGAAGGCAATGGCAACCCATTCCAGTACTCTTGCCTGAAAAATCCCATGGATGGAGGGGCCTGGCGGGCTGCAGTCCATGGGGTCGCTAGGAGTCGGACACGACTGAGCGACTTCACTTTTACTTTTCACTTTCATGCATTGGAGAAGAATATGGCAACCCACTCCAGTGTTCTTGCCTGGAGAATCCCAAGGACGGGGGAGCCTGGTGGGCTGCCGTCTATGGGTCGCACAGAGTTGGACACGACTGAAGCGACTTAGCAGCAGCAGCAGGAATAAAATCATAATTCTTGGTTTCTTAAGGGATTTAGAAGCTTTTACTTTCCATAGCATCTCATGACATTTGCAAATCTGTCTAGAGATACAAACCTAGAAATTATTTCTGAATTTTGTTTTCACATCTTTGAGGCTCCTTTTCTCTTTCTTTCCTTTTGTATTCAATTTTGTTACACTTAAGCAATTATTTAGATGGAATTCTGCACATTCAACTTTAATAAATATATCATCAGGCATTTTCCACCTGGACTTCTCTATTTGTAAATTCTCACTTGGGTTCATTTTATAAGTTGGCTCAAAATAGAGTTGGACATCTGAATTTTTGGTTGGGGCAGTCTCCACATTTCTCACATTGATTCAGTAAGTAAGTGAAGAAATTTCTTTCTTTCTTTTTTACTATGTAGTCCAATTTTCCTTAATCAGGCTAAAGCATGCACTAGTCACTCAAAGGATTTCAATCTAGTTCACTCCATGAGTCTTGCAAATAGTTGATTGATGTTTGCACTCTTGAGTGCTTTTGACTTTCCAACTCTGGTGTGTATGACTTTTTTCGGATAGAGTGATGGATGGAGAAGGGTAAAAGAGAAACTTCTAAGTTTTTACCTTCTTAAAGAGAAATCATCTCCTTTAATATCCATAGCAACTCCACAAAATTGATCATAAAGCTGTTTTACAGTTAAGCAAAATGAGATTGAGAGAGATTAGGTGACTTTCCCCAAATCACATAACTAAGAGATGGCACCACCTGGGCCTACCACATTCTTTGGCATACAGCCTTTGTAAAACAAATATTAGTCCAATGAATGAACAAATGTATCAATTAATAAATGAACTATGGAATGGGCATATTTTTAAAACCATTTTTTTCATTTTTGACTGGATTCTTAACTTTCTACAGAAAACCTAAAATTTAAAAAGTTTGAAGAGGCAAACTGCAATAAGTAGAATGAAAAACTTAATTAAATTGGGATATATTTAAAGGAAATATATCTTCCAAGTATGACAGTTTACTGTTGGAAAATCTGAAAGGTCATATCTTTGCTACAGAGCAGAAAGGGTAATGGATTATTTTGGTGGAATCAAAATTCATCAGCTTTTAATTTTCTAATTATTTCTATACAATAGCTTTTAGTTACCACTTAGGTTTCTATCTGAGGCATTTCCACTGCATAGTATGAGTTACTTTAAGATGTAAAGGTATGGGGAAGGCAAAGTTGGACAAGTGCCATGGGAGTGCTTGACCAGCTGAAGAGCAGGAAAAGTAGAGACTTTCCACACTCTCTAAGCAGATCTGAAGAATTCAGCCTTGGCCCATTCTTACTGACCTTTCTCCGGAGTATTTTCTTTCAGGGGCTCTTCACATGGAAAATTTTAATTTTTTTTTTCCTTCTAAGGATAGCCAAATTCTTGAGAGGGAAAATAATTATCTGGTTGAAACATTAGAAGAGGGTCAAAGGCTTCTGGTGGCTTTGGCTGCCTCATTTTTACCCATTTTTGAAGCCTCATCTTGGGCTGTGTCTAGACATCCAAAGAGAGTTGGATACAGGTCTAAAACACTGAATTGAGCTGATTTACTGGAAGTCTCATAAATTCTGTGGATGCAGCTTCCAGGGTCTCACCACATGCTGTAGCTATATAGATAACCCACAGCAATTTGTACTGACTGCATTTTTTTTTGTTTGTTTAGTCTATTTCAGCTGCAATCACACAGATATGACCTTCTGAATGATTTCACCATGAAATCAATCTTAACTATGTGTTTTGGAGTTTGAAAAAACAAAATTCATCTCAATATTAAAAATGATCATAAGAAAATATATCCCATAGGTAAAAGGCTTTTAAGTGTTACACTATTGGGAACATGACCACATGAGCCCATATTTGATATTTCATGAACCCACTTTCATTCACATCATAAGAATGTCTTTGAGTGTTAAAAATGTGAAGTTTAATTTCCTTGCCTATGACAGCTCTTCAAACATCTGAGACCAGATATAATGTCTCCCATAAGTCTTCTACTCCCTAAGCCAACTCTTTTGCACTTTTCCAAGCATTTCTCATATGAAGAGGATTCTAGATAACACTGCATCCTTCTTGCATTCTTGTGAATTTGCTCTATTTTAAATGGATTTTCTGAAAATGACATGCCAGCAACTGATCACAAATCTCCAGATACAATATTATTCAGATGTAAGGAAGAAATCTGGCAGAATTTTTATCTGCATTATGGACAGTAAACTTTTACTAATGTAAGTTTAATTAAAACATAGTAGGATAAAGACCATAAACACCTATTAAAATCCAGGCTGTGCCATTTATTATCTTATATGACATTGGGTTCCAAAATCACTGCTGATGGTGACTGCAGTCATGAAGTTAAAAGACGCTTGATCCTTGGAAGGAAAATTATGACAAACCTAGGCAGCCTATTAAAAAGCAAAGACATCACTTTGCTGACAAAGGTCCATATAGTCAAAGTTATGGTTCTAAAAAATAAACAAAAATACATTGTCAGCATTTAACAAGTTGGGAAATTATAAAACTAGACAGAGCAAAATGCAGGATATAATAGTTAGGAACTAATTATGGAAAAATGAATTATCATTGGTAAAATTTAAGAGTTTCTTCTTTGATGAATCAAATAAAGAAACAGCACTGTAATATCTAGTAAATAAAAGACGAGAAAAATAATCAAAATCAGGAATTGGACTTACACTTTAACAGGGAGCAGACTGAATTACTTTAAGATATTTTAAGTATACTTTTGGCATCCCAGATAGCACCAGTGGTAAAGAACCCATCTGCCAATGCAGGAGATGCAAGAGACAGGGGTTCAATCCCTGGATTGGGAAGATGCCCTGGAGGAGGGCATGGCAACCTACTCTACTATTCTTGGCTGGAGAATCCCAAGGACAGAGGAGCCTGGTGGGCTAGAGTCCATAGGGTCTCAAAAAGTGGACACTAAAGTGGACACTAACTGAAGTGAGTTAGCATGCACATGCTTGCATGTAGACTTTCATGATAGTAAATTTATAAGTATCAATGTTGGAGACAATTTTTAAGAAATGAAATAAGAATCATAAAATTTCAACTGACAAATATCCACAGGATAAACTAGAAAACAATTAAACTTTTTTTTTCAAAATATTTCTGATCTCAGAGAGGTTATAGGTCTTTCCAAAATTTAAGGGAAAGTTTCTACTATGCAGGACATCTCAGAAACATTAATAGGCCAATATACATTGGAAATCAGGAAAAGAACATGCTAGGTAGAATCCCCCAAGTTTATTTGACCTTATAAACTTTTCTCCTTGAATTTCTCACAAACCTAGTGTGTATTTTAAGGACCAAACTTTGGGCTATGTCTCTATAAACCAATATTACCTATAAATAAATATGTAAAACTGCTAAAAAGTAAGCTAGAAAATTGAGTGTAATAAAATGTTTACAAGTATGACCCTGAATAGTCAAAGAAATCTTGAGGAAGAAGAATAAAGGTGAACGCATCGTATTCCCTGATTTCAGTCTATAGCACAAACCTAGATTAATCAAAATAGTATAGCACTGACATAAAAAAGACACATAGATCAATATAACAGAATAGAAAGCCCAGAAATAAACCTGTACATACATGGTAAATTAATTTTCAACAGAGGAACCAAGAATATACATTAGGGAAAGGACAGATCCTTCAATAAATTCTGTTAAGGAAACTAGGCAAAAGAATAAAACCAGACCACTATCCTGCACCATACACACAAATAAATATACAATGGATTAGCAATTTGAATTTAAGAGCTGAAACCATAAAACTCCTAGAAGAAAACATAAGCATTGAGCTCCTTAACACAGGTCTTGGTGATGATTTTTTAGATTTGACACCAAATGCAAAGGCAACAAAATTACATTAAGCTAAAAATTCCTTTGCACAGGCAAAGGAAACCATCAACAGAACGAAAAGGCAACATATATAATGGGAGAAAATATTTGCAAATTACATGTATGGTAAAGGGGTTAATATCCAAATATAAAAAGAACATATAACTCAAAACCAACAACAAAACAAGCTGATTTTTAAAACGGCCAGAGGAACCGAATAGACGTTTTCCATAGAAGAGATACAGATGGCCAACAGGTACAGGAAAAGATGCTCAACATCACTAATCATCAGGGAAATGCAAGTCAACATCCTGATGCGGTATCATCATCGCACACTTGTGAGAACGGCTGTTATCAAAAAGACAAGAAGTAGGCACACACACTCACACATGCACACACACTTGCCCAGAGACAAACTTAAGGTAAGGGGACAGAGTGCTGGCTTCACTTGATCTTCAGGCTCCAACTTCAGCAGGACTTGAGAGCATCTGAACTTCTGGATTTTAGGACAAGAGATCAAGCCCTGAGCCTTTGGAGTGGGAACACTGACTCCAAACCCTACCCTAGGGAGTATCAAATAGTGAGAACTCACACAAAGGAAACCCCTTGAATACAAGACACAGGATCACCCAACCACCAGTAGCACCCTGTGTAGGAAGCCTCGTCTAAACAACAAACAAAACAAAAACACAAACCCAATCATCAGCAGACAGGGTTACCACCTCATTCAGCCTTGCCCATTGGAGGAAAAACAAACAACAACAACAAAAAAAACTCAGCAGAAATCTTGCCCTATAAGAAGCTTACACAAACCACTGGACCAACCTTAGGAGGGCAGAAACCAAAAGAAAAAGAATTCAACCTTGATGCCTGGGAAAAGGAGACTGCAAAGACAATAATTAAAAAAAAATAATAATGAAAAGGGAGAGAAATACTACACAAATGGAGGAACAAACTAGAAACACAGAAGTCCAAATAAATGAAGAGGAAATAGGCAAACTACTGAAAAAATAATTCAGAATTATGATAGTAAAACTGATCAAAAACCTTGAAAACAGAATGTAGAGAATGCAAGAATCAATTAACAAAGACCTAGAAGAATTAAAGAATAAACATACAGAGACAAACAACACAATTAATGAAATTAAAAATACTCTAGAAGGAATCAATAGCAGAATATCTGAAGCAGAAGAACGAATCAGTGAGCTTGAAAATAAAATGGTGAAAATAATTTCTGAAGAGCAGAATAAAGCAAAAAGAATGAAAAGAACTGAGGACAGTTTCAGAGACTTCAGGGACAATATCAAACACACCAACATTTGAATTATAGGGGTCACAGAAGAAGAAGAGAAAAAGAGAGGGTATGAGAAAATTTTTGAAGAGATTATAGTTGAAAATTACCCCAACATGAAAAAGAAAATAGTTCATCAAGTCCAGTAGGCGCAAAGAGTCCCATAGAGGATAAACCTAAGGAGAAACATGCCAAGACACATACTAATCAAACTAACAAAGACTAAACACAAAGAAAGAATATTAAAGTCAGTAAGGGCAAAGCAACAAGTAACATATGAGGGAAACCCCATATGTTTAAGCAGAACCTCTGCAGGCCAGAATGGAATGGCAAGATAGATTTAAAGTACTGAAAGGGAAAAGGGAAAAACCTACAACTAAGATTATTGTACCTGGCAAGGATCTCATTCAAAACTGATGGAGAAATCAAAAGCTTTTCAGACAAGCAAAAGTTAAGAGAATTCAGCACCACCAGACCAGCTTTACAACAAATGTTAAAGGGATTATATAGTCAAGAAATTCAAGAGAAGAAAAAGATCTACAAAATCAAACCCCAAACAATTAAGAAAATAGCAATATGAATATATATATCAATAATTACTTTAAATGTCAATGGATTCAATGCTTAACCAAAGGACACAGACTGGCTGAATGTATACAAAAATAAGACCCATAAATATGCTGTCTACAAGAAACCCACTTCAGACCTAAAGATACATTTAGACTGAAAGTGAGAGGATGGAAAAATATATTCCATTCAAATGGGAAGGAAAAGAAAGCTGGAGTAGCAATCCTCATATCAAACAAAATAGACCTTAAAATAAAGAAAATTACAAGAGATAAGGAAGGACACTACATAATGATAAAGGGATCAGTCCAAGAGGAAGACATAACAATTGTAAATATCTATGCACACAACACAGGAGGACCTCAATACATAAGACAAACACTAACAGACATACAAGGAGAAATTGACAGTAACACACTAATAGTAGGAGACTTTAACACCCCACTCACACCAATGCACAGATCGTCAAAACAGAAAATTAATAAGGAAACACAAGTCTTAAATGATATATTAGATGAGATGGATCTCATTAATATCTTCAGGACATTCCATCCAAATGCAGAAGAATATACCTTCTTCTCAAGTGCACATGGAACATTCTCTAGGATAGATTACACCTTGGGTTACAAATCAAACCTCAGTAAATTTAAGAAAATTTAAATTGTAACGAGCATCTTTTCCAACCAGAACCTTCTGAGACTAGATATCAATTACAAGGAAAAACTGTAAAAAAACACAAACACATGAATATTAAACAATGTGTTTCTAAATAGCCAACAGGATACTGAAGAAATCAAAAGGGAAATAAAAAAATTTCTAGAAACAAATGACAATCAAAACATGACAACTAAAAACCTATAGGATGCAGCAGAAGCAGTAAGAGGGAAGATGCAGCAAAAGCAGTTCTAAGAGGGAAGTTTATAGCAATACAATCCTAACTCAGGAAACAGGAAAAACATCAAACAGACAACCTAACTTTACACCTAAAACAACTGGAAAAGGAAGAACAAAAAACCCCTAAAATTAGCTGAAGGAAATAAATCATAAAGATCAGAGCAGAAATAAATGAAAAAGAAAGGAAAGAAACAACAGTAAAGATTAACAAAACTAAAAGCTGGTTCTTTGAGAAGATAAACAATATTGACAAATCTTTAGCCAGATTCATCAAGAAAAGAAGAGAGAATAATCAAATCAACAGAATTAGAAATGAAAAAGGAGAGGTTACAACAGACAATGCAGAAATACAAAGGATTATAAGAGACTATTATGAACAACTATATGGCAATGAAATGGATAACCTGGAAGAAATGGACAGATTCTTATAAAAGTTCAATTCCTATAAAAGTTCAGACTGAACCAGGAAGAAATAGAAATTATGAACAACCCAATTACAAGCACTGAAATTGAAGCTGTGATCAAAAATCTCCCAAAAAACAAAAGCCCAGGACTAGATGGCTTCACAGGAGAATTCTATCAAAAATTTAGAGAAGATCTAATACCTATCCCTCTAAAACTCTTTCAAAAAATGGCAGAGGAAGGGATACTTCCAAACTCATTCTATGAGGCCACCATCACCCTAATACCAAAACCAGACAAAGACAACACACAAAAAAGAAAACTACAGGCCAATATCACTGATGAACATAGATGCAAAGATCCTCAACAAAACTTTAGCAAACAGAATTCAGCAATACATCAAAAAGCTCATACACCATGATCAAGTTGGGTTTATTCCAGGGATGCAAGGATTCTTCAATATATGCAATTCAATCAATGTGATACACCATATTAACAACTTGAAAGAGAAAAACCATATGATCATCTCAATAGATGCAGAAAAAGCCTTTGACAAAATTCAGCACCCATTTATGAATAAAATTCTTCAAAAAATGGGCATAGACGGAACCTCTCTCTGCTAAGTCACTTCAGTTGTGTTCGACTCTGTGCGACCCCATAGACGGCAGCCCACCAGGCTCCCCGTCCCTGGGATTCTCCAGGCAAGAACACTGGAGTGGGTTCCCATTTCCTTATCCAATGCATGAATGTGAAAAGTGAAAGTGAAGCCGCTCAGCCCTGGCTGACTCTTCGCGACCCCAGGGATTGCAGCCTACCAGGCTCCTCTGTCCATAGGATTTTTCCAGGCAAGAGTGGGGTGCCATTGCCTTTTCCTAGAAGGAACCTACCTCAACACAGTAAAGGCCATATATGATAAGCCTACAGCAAACGTTATTCTCAATGATGAAAAACTGAAACCATTCCCCCTAAGATCAAGAACAAGACAAGAGTGTCCACTTTCACCACTATTATTCCACATAGTTCTGGAAGTCCTAGCTACAGCAATCAGAGAAGAAAAAGAAATAAAAGGAATCCAGGTTGGAAAAGAAGAAGTAAAGCTCTCACTGTTTGCAGATGACATGATACTGTACATAGAAAACCCTAAACATAGTATGAGAAAATTACTAGAGCTAATCAGTGAATTTAAGAAAGTTGCAGGATACAAAATCAATACACAGAAATCACTTTCATTTCTACATACTAACAATAAAAAATCCAAAAGAGAAATTAAGGTATCAATCCCATTCTCCATTGCAAGAAAAAGAATTAAATATCTAGGAATAAACTTACCTAAGGAGACAAAAGAACTATACACAGAAAATTATAAGACACTGATGAAAGAAATCAAAGATGACATAAACAGAAGGAGAGATAGTCCATGTTCCTGGGTAGGAAGAATCAATATTGTGAAAATGACTATACTACCAAATGCAATCTACGGATTCAATGTGATCCCTATCAAATTATCAATGGAATTTTTCACAGAACTAGAACAAAAGATTTCACTATTTATATGGAAATACAAAAGACCCTGAATAGCCAAAGCAGTCTTGAGAAAGAAGAATGGAGCTGGAGGAATCAACCTTCCTGACTTCAGATTATACTACAAACCTACAGTCATCAAGACAGTATGATACTGGTACAAAAACAGAAATATAGACCAATGGAACAAGATAGAAAGCCAAGAAACAAAGCCATGCACCTATGGGTAACTTATTTTTGACAAAGGAGGCAAGAATACACAATGGGGCAAAGACAGCCTCTTCAATAAATGATGCTGGGAAAACTGGACAGATACATGTAAAAGAATGAAATTAGAACACTCCCTAACACCTTATACAAAGATAAACTCAAAATGGATTAAAGACCTAAATTTAAGACCAGAAACTATAAAACTCTTAGAGGAAAACATAGGCAGAACACTCCATGACATAAAGCAAAGCAAGATCCTCTATGACCCACCTCCTAGAGTAATGGAAATAAAAACAAAAGTAAATAAGTGGGGCCTGATTAAACCTAAAAGCTTTTGCACAGCAAAGGAAATTATAAGCAAGGTGAAAAGTCAGCCCTCAGAATGGGAGAAAATAATAGCAAATGAAACAACTGACAAAGGATTAATCTCTAAAATATACAAGCAGCTCATACAACTCAATACCAGAAAAACAAACAACCCAATCAAAAAGTAGGAAAAAGACCTAAATGTACATTTATCCAAAGAAGACGTACAGATGGCTAACAAACACATGAAAAGATGCTCAACATTGCTCATTATTAGAGAAATGTAAATCAAAACTACAAAGAGATATCACCTCAAATCTGTCAGAATGGCCACCATCAAAAAGACTACAAACAATAAATGCTGGAGAGGGTGTGGAGAAAAGGGAATGCTCTTGCACTGTTGGTGGGAATGTAAATTGATACAGCCACTATGGAAGATGGTATGGAGATTCCTTAAAAAACTAGGAATAAAACCACCATATGACCCAGCAATCCCAGTCCTAGGCATATACCCTGAGGAAACCAAAACTGAAAAAGACACATGTATCCCATTGTTCATTGCAGCACTATTTACAATAGCTAGAACATGGATGCAACCTAGTTGTCCATTGACAGATGAATGGATAAAGAAGTTGTGGTACATACACACAATGGAATATTACTCAGCCATTAAAAGGAATGCATTTGAGTCAGTTCCAATGAGGTGGATGAACCTAGAGCCTATTATACAGAGTGAAGTAAGTCAGAAAGAGAAAGATAAATATCGTATACTAACGCATATATATGGAATCTAGAAACATGGTACTGAAGAATTTCTTTGCAGGGCAGCAATAGAGAAACAGACATAGAGAATAGACTTATGGACATGGGGAGAAGGGGAGAGGAGGGTGAGATGTATGGAGAGAATAACATGGAAATTCACACTACCATACGTAAAATAGATAGCCAATGGGAATTTGCTGTATGGCTGAGGAAACTTAAACAGGGGCTCTGTATCAACTTAGGGGGTGGGATGGGGAGAGAGATGGGAGGGAGGTTCAAAAGGGAAGGGATATATGTATACCTATGGCTGATTCATGTTGAGGTTTGACAGAAAACAACAAAATTCTGTAAAGCAATTATCCTTCAATTAAAAAATAAATAAATTTTTTTGGATTCATTTTGATATTCGGCAAAACTAATACAATTATGTAAAGTTTAAAAATAAAATAAACTTAAAAAAAAAAAGACAAGAAGTAAATATTGGTGAGGATATGGAGAAAAGGGAACTCTTAGACACAGTTGGCGGGAAGGTATATTGGAGCACTAACTGCAGAAAAGAGTATGGAGGTTGCACAAAAAAATTAAAAATATAATTATAATAAGATCCAGCAATTCACTCCTGGGTTTATTCAAAGTAAATTAAGACATTAACGCCAAAAATATTGAAAAAACCTAAGTGTCCATCAAAGCGTGAATGGATAAAGAAAGAGTGGGTTGCCATTTCCTTCTCCAATGCGACTGTTGGTTGTCAAAAGCAGTGGGTGGGGTGGTGGGCAAGAGATATAAACTTCCATTAGAAAAGAAATAAATCATGGGCAAGTACAGTGTGATGATCACAGTTAATAATATACTGTACTGCATATGTGAAAATTGATTAAAGAGCAAGTCTTATGTGTTCTCAGTACAAGAAAAATAATTTGTAACCATGTATGCTGATGGATCTTAACTACACTTGTAGAGATTATTTCATAATATATATAGATATTGAATCATTATCTTGTATACCTGAAACTAATATAAATGTTATATGTCAATTATACCTCAATAATAGAAAAAATATCCACCCACTATTACCAAGTTGGGTTTTTCCTAAGAGAATTTTCTATGAGGAGTACTGGGAAGAAACCATTTGCATTCAGTACCATGTATAAGCTGACCACTCACAAGCCCCAGACTTCTTCTCCAAGCTACCATTAAATTCTGGATGTTTCCACTTTCAAAATCTTGATTTACTCTCAAAATCTCTTCCTCCAAAGTTTCCTCATATTAGCAAATGGTGCTGCCTTCCACCTAGTTGCTTGTGGTAGATGTCATTCTAGACGTCTCTTTTCTCACACTTCAATCAGTCCTTTCTGTCAATACAGCCCTCTAAGCAATCTCCCATTTTTTCGTCTCTGCTGCCTCCATTTTAGTCCAGGACACTGTTGTCTTTCACCTGATTACTACCCAAAACTAACTCCTCTACTTGCTCTACTCCTCTACTCTCCATTCTGCAGCCAAACCCAACCCCATCAAGAGTTCCCCACTGTTTTAGGATAAAGATCACTGATCTTTGATATCAGGCTTTGACATTTCCTTTTTCTTGACACAGTGAAGAAACAAAAATTCTAAACGAAAAAAGTCTTAATTTTTAGAAAAAATATTTTAAAATATAAGAGCATTGCAAAACACATTTACTGTAAGTGCGGCTGCAGAAATCAGCTGAGTCACCACCACTCCTGACTTTCTCTGGCTGCCAATGGCCACAATGCCAGGTCCATGTCAGCATTAATCACAGTCACGATAAAAGAGCTGAAAGCATGAGTTTGGGTTATAATTGTGGGGTCTTATTTTTGATGAAAGAGATCATAAAGAAGGCAGATGATAATTTAAGAGGTAAAAATTCTTGCAGTATAACATATTTAATATCTAAATATTCTTCTTCATACCCAAATGCTAAAATAATCTTATGTCACACAATTCAGGAAAGTAATCTAAATAAAAATAGAAAGTCTGGATTCCTTAGTAGGAACTTGATCTGGCTTCCTGAAGGACTTTCTGCTCCCAGCTCCTTTTCTCCAGACTTCATTGTTTCTCCTCCAAAAAGAGGAGACAGACTAACTGCTGTGATTGGTGGATTATAAAAGCAAAATTGAGCAAGCTTGTGCCTGTAGGACACATGCATTTCTCTCTCATTCCAAGATGCTCTGGTGAGTTCTGCCCTGTGGGAGAGGCCTGTGGCTGCTCAGCTTTGTCTATGATTACTGAGGGCTAAAGTATTAACAAGGCACTTGGCCACAGATCTAGATCCGTCTGTTTCATGCCTTATCTGTTTGCTTACTGTGCTTCTAAAAACAGTAACAACAACAAATCTGAATTGGAGAAGAGGAGAAATGGGTGTGATTTATTGGCCCCCGAAAACTCCAAAAGTGAGGGGCAGCTTTGAAGACAGGATAATGGTTTTGGTTCCAGGTGGGTTAAACAGGAAGTGACATTTTCTGAATGCAAATGCCCAGAAGGCAGCTGAAGATGTGGGACTGGTGTCTCAGGATAATTCATAATAATCATACCACATGTGGCTGTGATGCAAGGTGCCATGTGAATTTGTTTATTTTATTTTAATACAGCTTATTAGCCTCGTTAAGTATTTTCCCATAGGAGGACAAGCCAAACAGCCACAGGTCATGTGTCAACTCAGGCATAACCAATAGCAAATTAGCCAATATTACAATATTGTTAAAAAAAAAAATGTTGTTGCAATCCAAACTTCATTTAGCCCAAAGCAATGAAAGACTTCAGAAGGGAATAAAAGGCAACTGGTGAAGAAAGCAGAGAGGGAACCACAATTATTCTTAGTCAGTCTCATTTATTAGGTCAGAAGAGGTTGGGATAATAATCTGCTTAAGCTCAAACTCAGCATTTCTCTGAGGGATAAATATAGAGCAGCCATTGATCCTGCAGTGTGATGCCTCGTTATAAACCGCTGCCCAGTTTGCACTAGCCTGGCGTGTATTGTTTGAGAATCACTGTATGTGGGATCTCTTATTTTAGTTAATGACTAGCTAATAATAATTATTATGTAAATTTTAAGAGACATTTAACAAGTTATGAAAAATAAGATTTATGAGTAACTGTCAACACAGGAGAAGCAGCATCTATTCCTAGAAGGCACAGTATTGATTAAGAAGCCAAAAAACAACCATGTGATATAATAGTGGAGTTACAGATTCATAGCTCCCCAAACACCTAGAAAGAGTTTGCTGAGAATTCTCAGAGCCTGGGATTGGGGTGAAGATATTTACAAGTTTATCACTAATGAGCTACTGTTAAAGAGAATAGGGTAGATGAAAATTTTAGAAGAACTGAGAGAGACTGGCACAGACGTGGTATCAATGGCTCTCCACAAAATATGTCTTTCAAGTTATTTAAAATTATTATCTATTGATATTATCATGTCAAATTATATCAAAGTCAGTTCCTTGAACTCATTTTTGAACATTTCGTATGTGTCTTTATCACTGGAAAGATAGGTTTTCATGCCACTCTTCTGTTCATAGCTACAAAAAGATGTCCTGAGTGCACCTGGGAAGTTTGGGATGCTTTGTGACTAGGAACTCCACTCAGGTAACCAGCACCACTCCTATCCTGGCTCTATAGAACCCACTGGTTCCCTTAAGAGATACCAGGATTGGGGTGAGCAGCATACAACCAGATGCACAAAACTGCTTAAGGCACAAAATCTGTATATACACACATTAATTACCTTGCCGCAAAAAGTTTGTCAAAACCTCATCTGCAGGAAGCCTGGCTATTTAGGTGACTTGTGTGGGGAAGCCACTTCAGGTACACTTACAGTTTCTAGCACAATGGATGTAAATGACTCTTCAAAGAAAATAAATCAGGCTGAAAAAAAAATCAAGCACTTCATTAAAAAAAAGAAAAAAATCAAGCAATTCAATGGCAACCTATGTCTTGTGTGAAGGAGTAATATTTATGTAGAAGGTGATAATGATAATAATGGTGGTTCTATGACCAGGGTCTCATGGTATGCCCTTTCAACCTTCAGGCTGAAGGTTGCTTCAATGTTGCTTATGTCCTTCTGCCTTCTTAACCACCTGACAAACTTCTACTCAGCCTTAGAGCCTCAACCCAAATAATCCTTCCCCTGAATCTTCCCTAGGTAGCATTAATTACATAAATTTTCCTCTACTTTGTATTCCCCTAAAGCCTTACTTAGGAGAAGGCAATGGCACCCCACTCCAATACTCTTGCCTGGAAAATCCCATGGACGGGGGAGCCTGTAGGCTGCAGGCCGTGGGGTCGCAAAGAGTGGGACACAACTGAGCGACTTCACTTTCACTTTTCCCTTTCATGCGTTGGAGAAGGACATGGCAACCCACTCCAGTGTTCTTGCCTGGAGAACCCCAGGGATTGGGGAGCCTGGTGGGCTGCCGTCTATGGCGTCGCACAGAGTCGGACACGACTGAAGCGACTTAGCAGCAGCAGCAGCAAAGCCTTACTTATGCATCATTTAAACTGAACTATACCTTCTGTTTAAGAAGTTTATTACTTCTAGAGGTGGTAGAAATATAAATAATATCAGAGCTGATAAAATCCCAGTTAAAAGATCCATAATGGACTAATTTAAAAACAGTAGAGACTGTGAGATATATCTTCAACCTCCAAGTTTCTATTAAGGAAGACATTCATGCCAGGTGTCTCCATACAATTTAACAGGAAGATGGATACATTATGTATCATTCCATATAATGTTTCTTGTGGCATTCATTTACTGATTTGTTTAATAAACATTGGTTGAGAAGCTATGTGCCAGGTACTGTGTGAGGTCCCGAGGGACACATGGTGATTAAGACAGACAAGGTCCCTATTCTCATGAAGCTTAAGTACATACAAAAATTGATAGTAAATGGAATTCTAAAACACTAAAAACCATTTATTTAGACTTCACTGTCAAGGTACCAAGTCAGTCCCAATATCCCAATGACATTTCCTTCTTCCTGCTAAACAACAAAAGAAAAAACAGACATCTGTTTTATTCCAGTAAGTTTCATCATTTTAACAATTACTCAAAAGACTGAAAATAATCCATAACCCAGATAAAGAAAATCTTTACAAAGCGCCTAGTGGTTTTTAAAAATTGCTGTTTAAAAATGTACACTACAAAAGAGTTTTGACCAGACAGCTGTTTGAAAGAACAATGATTTCATGTTTTAAGACCAACTTTAAAATTGAGATGTCTTTGCCTTCCAGGAAAACACAGCAGCTGTGGAGATTATTTCACTTCTCTTTCTTTCATATTTTACTGGATTTAATTTTAAGGGGAAAAAAGATATAAAAGAAAATTGCATACAACACAAAACAAAACCTATTGCAAAACAAGCAATTGCACATTTTTAACCACAAGGAAAACACAAAGGCAACCCCAAATCTCTTTTTAGTTGAGGAAGAAGAAAACATAGCCCTTTCCTGGTAAAATTCACCTCTTTCCTTGCTAAACTTAGAAAATGACCCCTCTACATCTCAATAAAATAAAGGTTAAGCTGGTTTTCTATAAGAATAGAAAGGAATAATTAAACAACTTCAGGAAGTAGCAAAGGAGAATCAGTCACAAAGAATATAAATAATTGCTGCTTTATTCTTCATTGGTCAAGTCCCGCCAACCACAGTGCTCAGTTTTGGAATCCAACTAAAGCAATGGAGTCCATCCATGGGAGAACTAAGACAGCCTACAAGGTGACTAAAAGAAGACGCAGGAGGTTAAAAGGCCAGGGGAAGATATTTTCAAGAAGAAACTAGCAGAAAAAGTGCTGTTTGCAGCACTCTGAAGCCCCTTGCATTTAATTAGCCATTGCCATTCATAGAAAACCTGAGAGAAAAAGTGGCACAGAGATATGAAGAAGAATTTTCCAGTAATTCAAGTGAACCTCTCATAATGTCTCCCTCAGTAGCTAGTAAGGATATTAGGTACCTGGGAAGGAAGAAGATCTGGAGTAAACAGGTGCAAGTTGATGCCATGTGGCTGCAGCTGTGTGGGTATAAAAACAGGTCTGACCCAACTTCAACCATCTGAGACGCCCCGTAAGTTGTCTCAGTACCTGGGCTGAAGGATTGTCCTTTCCTTCTCCCTCTGTATGAAGAGCACATGTGGGTTCCTACTGGCTGCAACAGTTACCAGACAAGAATGATGAACTGTATCTGCAAATAAGGAATTGGAAACTACTTCCAAATAGACTTAAGTCTAACATTCCAGTGGTTGAACAAAAGATGCTTCCTAATAGAAGCAAATAAAGTGAATGTTCACTATGTGGGATAGTTAAACAGTTTTATCCTACCTAGAATATCCTTATCCCATATCAAAACTTTCACCAGCCAGTTATGTTTCTGACAGTTGTCTTCTTTTGAGTCTTGAGAGCTTTAGGTTTCTGTAAGAATCAATGTATGATATGACAGAAAGAGCATAGACTTTGGAATCAGAGAAATTCGAACTCTGGAACTTGTTAATCGTGTGTTGGTTTTGTAACTTTGGGCAAATTACTCAAGTTCTCAAAGTCTTGATTTTGTTGTTCATAACAGAGGGTAGTACGATCTAAGGGGATTTTTAAGGATTTGAAATAATGTATGCAAGCATGGTACCTGGTTGCTGCTGCTGCTGCTAAGTCGCTTCAGTCGTGTCCGACTCTGTGCAACCCCATAAGCAGCAGCCCAACCAGGCTTCCTTGTTCCTGGGATTCTCAAGGCAAGAACACTGGGGTGGGTTGCCATTTCCTTCTCCAATGCATGAAAGCATGGACTGTAGCCCACCAGGTTCCTCCATCCATGGGATTTTCCAGGCAAGAGTACTGGAGTGGGGTGCCATTGCCTTCTCCGAATGATACCTGGTAGAATTATCATAAAAATGCAAATGTTCCTAGAGAAAGCTATTAGCTCACAAGGCAATGTCCAAATGATGTAACTAACTCAGAAAGGAAGAGTGAAGAAGAAGGTAGACAGAATGAGCAGTGAGGATGAGCAATGGACAAGATAAATCACAAACTCCCGTTCCTCCATAGCTCTCTGTCCTGAGCTTGGTAAAAACACTGGGCTAAACAGTCATGGAAGCAAGTATAATAGATTTTCATCTTGCTAATATATTTTAGACATGATCTTGACTGAGATGAAATGTGACATCTCTTGGTCCCCTTCAATCTCAACGTTTTATAATTCTAAAAATTCAGAGTAAAGAAGTGAGATGAACAAAAAAGTATATTATATTTTTCAAAATATCACTGAGGAAGAAACCAGTACAATACTGTCAAACATAGACGCTAACATTCAGGAACAGAACCACAGTAAATTACAGAATTAGGTTCATAAATCAGCTTGACTCACAAAGAAAATATTAAGATCAAGTTTGTTAATATTCTTTAAAAATTACCAATAATTACTTAGGGTTTCCCAGGTAGCACTAGTGGTAAAGAACCCACCTGTCAATGTAGAAGATGTAAGAGATACAGACAGGTTCAATCCCTGGTTGGAAAGATCTCCTGGAGGAGAGCATGGCAACCCACTCCAGTATTCTTGCCTGGAGAATTCATGGACAGAGGAGAAATCCATGACAGAAAATCTGCCATGGACAGAGGAGCCTGGTGGGCAACAGTCCATAGGGTTGCAAAGAGTCTAACATGACTGAGGCAACTTAGCACAATAATTATTTATATGGATTGTAATAGTTATTTACAAAGTAATTTACAGTGCTAAACAATTGGCATCAACACTTTGGACTCTAAAACACTTGTGAAAGCAAAGAACTGGCCCACGGAATGTATTGTCTTCTAAGTCAGCTTGTTTTAAGCATACTTACATTGAGGAAAATGGGGATGTTGGCCTACATATTACCTAGTCTGTGTTTGTGGTACCATTTTCCTGGTAACTCTCCCCTTGAGAAATTGCCATTGTGATGATTAATTTATGGACCTTACAGGAAAGAAACCAATTCCAAGTGGACAGTTCATCTGGAACTCTGTCAATTTAATAGTCCGACAACATCCCAGGCTCCTTTCTATGTAATTCAACTCACCTCTTTTCAGCCCGCATGGTATAGTTCATTAGAAAGTTATTCCTCTCCACACTGTCAATGCCCTTCTAAAAATCTGGAGGAGTTCCTTGTTCACTAGCTTCAAAACTTTTTCAGACCAGCTTCAAAATTTCCTATAATTTATTTCTGTTAACATATATTTCCTCTCCATCAGCACACATACACAGAAATTCTTATCATACTCAGTTTCAAAACAGCCAGTTATACATAGTCTCTTCCTATCAAAGCAAAACTTGCTGTGCCTTGAACACAATCTTCTATCTTTGATCAAGACTTTCCATATTCCAGTCTTTGTATATGGAATTCTATTTCCAACTAGTCCTTTTACCTCATTCACAATAGTATTTCATGAAAATTAATAATGCTTGGCTTGAACTATTCCTTTCATATCTCACTGTGTACTTGTGTGTGTAAAACTTGGATACTATTAATTTCAATAATTTTGTGTTTTGCTGCCTCTCCTTACAAACTTTTCAAGAATGTTTTATTTCCTCTGATTATTAGTCTGGAATCTCTTTTGGATGACAACAAAGAAGTATATGCTAAAATGAATTATAAAGTTCTATATAGTTACTCAGTACCATTTTTCAATATCCTCACAGAACATGCGGTTACCATTAAATAAATACTGACTAAAGTTTAAGACTGAGGAAAAAATCCATCAAACAGCAAGCTCAAGGATAATAACAAGCAATACCAAAGTCCATTCAGTCACTTATCCACTTATTCACTCATTCACCACAGAATAAATACTCTATGTCAGGCATTACATTGGGCACTGAGGATATAGGAATGAACTGTGTTAATCGCTCAGTCATGTCTGACTCTTTGTGACCCCATGGACTGTGGCCCGCCAGGCTCATATGTCCATGGAATTCTCCAGGCAAGAATACTGGAGTGGGTAGCCATTCCCTTCTCCAGGGGATCTTCCTGACCCAGGGATCAAACCCGGGTCTCCCACATAACAGGCAGATTCCCTACTGCCTGAGCCACCAGAGTAGCCCTACCAATGAACAAATGAGATTAAATTCTTGGTTTCCCAGAACTTACACCCAAATGGGAAAGACAGAAAACAAAAAAGTGAGTAAAAATATTTTAAAATATTAAAAAGTTAAAAAAAAAACAGGGCAGGAGAAGGAGACAGAATGATAAAAGTGTCTTTTTAGAGAGGGTAGTCAGAAAACGAGACGATAACATTTGAAAAGAATCAAGAATTAAAGAGGGAGCATGACTCATGAGAATTTCTGGGGGAAGAACATTCCAGACAAATGCAAAAACCCTCAGATAGGATCAAGCTCAACAAACTCAAGAAATAGGAAGGATGCCAATATCACTGGAGCATGATGAACAATGGAGGGTACTCAGAAATGGGTTCAGAGAAGTAGACAGAAACCAGATCAAGGAGGTCCTTGTAGAGCCATGATAACAAGTTTAGTTTTTTTTCCGAAGCCTAAGAGAAAAGTGCTGAAAGAATTTAGGCAGATGTGTGTAGCAGGATCTGATTTACTCCTGAAATCTCTCTCTGGTTGCTGTGCAATGAACACGCTAACTATGGTATAGCAAGAACAGAAAGAGACCAAGGAGGAGGCTTCTGCAAAAGTCCAGAACACCAATGACTATGCTGGGGAGGTGAAGGCACTAAGAAGTGGTCCAATTATCTATACTGGTGACATTGATGACTGAAGCATTCAGGATCTCACCGAAGATCAATTCTGATTTATGAGCAACCAAGCAAACAGATCAAGGTTATAAGTTTGCTAGTGGTTTTGTGTTGATTTAGAAATTATTCAAGTGTAAATTTCTGTTGTTCAGTCACTAAGTCATGTCTGACTCTTTGCAACCTCATGAAGTGTACCACACCAGGCTTCCCTGGTCCTTCACTATCTCCTGGAGTTTGCTCAAGCTCATGTCCATTGAGTCAGTGATGCCATCCATCCATCTCAGCCTCTGATGCCATCTTCTCCTGCCCTCAATCTTTCCCAGCATCAGGGTCTTTCCCAATGAGAAAATTTCAAGTGCAAATACTCACATGCTATCCTGTTCCTAGGCAGAGGTATAAAAGCCCCTGAACTGAGTATTATACTAGTCTACTGCCCACAGTTAATCCATTAAACATTTTTTAAAACTTGTGTATTTCAAAATAAGCTTTGACTATCAACATCAGTGTATTAAAAGGAATTTAAAATGCCCCATGCTAGTTTTCAATCCAGTGGAAAATTATTATTCTCAAGATTTCTCATAAATGAATTGCACCCTCCAAAGGTGATGAAGCATCAATTCTTTTCTCAACATGTATGCTCATTCATTTCCTACACTGAAAGGAGAAAAATGACCCACAGTCTGACAGGATTGTGTTTATAAAACCAGATTGCGAGTTAAAATAAGCAAAGCAAATTTCAGCAACGAGAAAACTGGCCTACCTCCCCAGGTGAAACAAGGGGAGACTGACCTCATAGCCCAGGAAAAGTCACAGTGATAATACAAACTACCAGAGAAAGAACACTTCAACCTCCAAAGGAAACCAAGCACTCCAAGCTGCTGGGGTTCTTCTCTAGTCAGCATGTGCTAGGGTTCACTATGGAAACACAGCAGAGTGAGAAAGGCAGCGAAGCCAATGGTGCAATGTGACCCAGGCTAAGTTTGTAAACTTATGCAATATCTCACATGCTGATGCTCCTGATTTTGTAACTGAAGACAGAATAAAGTAGGGTGTTTATAAAGAAAAGGCCTAATGAATCACAGAAACTTGCCTTCTCCTTCACAGCATGTCAAAGAATGAGTAGTGAATGTTTCCCTGAAGTCAAACTGTATGTGTTACTTATTATGAAACAGTAATTGTAACATGTACTCCTGCAAAATGGTCATAAATTATAAATTGTGATAAAAAATTAGGAAATAGTGACCCTAGGCAAGGAAAAGAGCCATTTGTGCATCTAAGGAAAATAGACCACAGAGTACTTTTTTTTTATAAGCACTCCGTCATTTTAAGTCTACTGTACTTGAACAGGGTACAAGAAAAGCATAACTGGGTCAAATCTAGGATTCACTAAAAGAATATTCCATATGTGAGACAGAAAATAGGACACGTATCAGAAGAGGCAAAGGGGTCTATCTTGCAATCAGTCTCTGAGCTCATAGATGCTTTCCCTTAGGAACCAGATAATTTTTGATGCAGCCATAATTTTATATAAATTGCTTGAGATGTACCCACACTACCTTTTGGGGCTAACATAATCTATTAAGATCTATAATTGACAGGACTGCAGTGCAGGCCATATTTTAATCCAAAGATCACTCTTAATTCTAACAGTTAAAAAATTTCATGGAGGGAAATCATAGTAACATAATCTAATGACTTCAGCACTTTAAAAACATCTCTTATTTTTACAGAATTAAAGAACCCTAATCCTTTTGCTATGATATGCAAGATAATTCTACTAATCTCAGATCAATTATTTAAATTTTCACCCACAGGATCTAATTTTTTATATGACACCTTTTCTTGCAATTGACTGAGAAATTTTTAAAGTAATGTTATAAAAGCAGGACATTTTGCATTCTTGATGATGTCCACCTGACCACATCAATATGTTGCTAGGTACTTTCAGTGTAAGTCTACAGACACTCCTAGGTTCTTTCCACTCACTGCACTTAACCAAATTCTAAGAGTCTTAGACAGAATTTGGATAATTTTCCTCTAACACATGACACCTCATGTTTTCCCATACAGCAATTAGTTGCCATTTTCCTACTCACTACTAAAAGCCTCTGAGGTCTTCTAAAGATTGTTAGTTCACTGGCCAAGGGAGACGGATCTACAGAATTTAAGTTTTTTTTTAATGTTTTTCAGATTATTTACACAGATGTGAAGACTAGTTTGTGTATCGGAAATGTAGGGAATTAGGATGATGAGAAATCTCATTTACTATACTATCCAATTGACAGAAATACCCATCTTGTCCCAATACACTATGAAACTCACGAATGCAAAGAACAAGGACCATTTTTGCTTCTTCCTGACCCTACCACGGACCAATCATGTTATAAATGTTCAATAAAGTGCTTATAAGTTGGTTAACTTCCCCCCTCAAGTGACGTTCTTGAGAGTTTCCTAGCCACAATAAAAAAAACAACCTCAATTTCATAAACTGTATAGCAAAAGTTTGCTAATGGCTATTTGAAACGTTATATGTATAGTTATTCACTGACTATTTTTTTAAGTTTTTTTATTCTTTTATTTTTTATATAATTTTAAAGGTTACACTTCACTCAGTTATTATAAAATATTGGCTATACTCACTATGTTGTACAGCTATTGATTATTCTTTATTGTCATATATTTAACCTCCTAAAAAGCACATAGAATAGTTAGCTATGCTTTCCTCTCAAAGTATCTTGCCTTTTGTCTAACTTTGAGTTCTCACACTGTTTATTATAATTTACACCAGTTTACCTAATATGAAAGTGAGAATCTACATTTCTGATTCTGGAAATACGCTGATCCTCTAATTTATAAGAAGAATCCCAGTTGAAAGCATCAATAATAAATATCACTTTTGAGACTAGAAAAATACAACTAACATGAACTATCACTCATACTGTGAACTGTAGTGCTGGAGAAGACTCTTGAGAGTCCCTTGGATAGCAAGGAGATCAAACCAGTCAATCCTAAAGGAAATCAGTCCTGAATATTCATTGGAAGGACTGATGCTGAAGCTCCAATACTTTGGCCACCTGATATGAAGAACTGACTCATTGAAAAAGACCCTGGCACTGGGAAAGATTGAAGGCAGGAGGAGAAGGGAACAACGGTGGATGAGATGGTTGGATGACATCACTGACTCAATGGACATGATTCTAAGCAAGCTCCAGGAGTTGGTGATGGACAGGGAAGCCTGGTATGCTACAGTCCATGGGGTTGCAAAGAGTTGGACATGACTGAGCAACTGAACTGAACTGACTGATGATTTTCAAGGAACTACACTACACGTGTTCCCATGGAGCCAGGAGCTCTAAAGGACTAACAGCAGCAGATAGTTTTCCCTCTTAGGTCTCTGACTCGAGTACACTATCTGGATTTCCAAAGCTAGAAACCAGTATTTATTCTCAAATTGAGTTTTGATTGAGTTTTACACCACTAAAGTTATATGGAAGAAAAAAAAAAAAAACTGTTCCACAGAGAGAGGCAAAAGAAGTCAGCAAGCAAAGTAGTTTATAAAAGGACAGGAAAGCTGAAGTATCAATAAATACATTTTTCTCAGGTTGTTTTCTCCTCATTAAAAATTTAGGTATAAGAAGGAGCCATGTGAGAACAAAATAGTGGTTACCAGCAGGGAGAAGGGAGGGGAAAGGGGCAATATAGAAGTAGAGAATTAAGAGATATAAACTATTATGCATAAAATAAGCTACAACTGTATATTATACAACACAGGGAAAATAATCAATATTCTAGAATAATTATAAATGGAGCATATGCTTTAAAAATTGTGAATCACTATATTGTAACTTATATAATGTTGTACATCAACTGTACTTCATTAAAATATATTTAAAAACAATCCCACTCCTAGGCATATACCCTGAGGAAACCAAAATGGAAAACGACACATATATATCCCATTGTTCATTGCAGCACTATTTACAATAGCTAGAACATGGAAGCAACCTAGATGTCCATTGACAGATGAATGAATAAAGAAGTTGTGGTACATACACACAATGGAATATTCTGCTAAGTCACTTCAGTCGTGTCCGACTCTGTGTGACCCCATAGACGGCAGCCCACCAGGCTCTCACGTCCCTGGGATTCTCCAGGCAAGAACACTGGAGTGGGTTGCCATTTCCTCCTCTAATTCATGAAAGTGAAAAGTGAAAGTGAAGTCACTCAGTCGTGTCCGACCCTTCGCGACCCCATGGACTGCAACCTACCAGGCTCCTCTGTCCATGGGATTTTCCAGGCAAGAGTACTGGAGTGGGGTGCCATTGCCTTCTCCGCAATGGAATATTACTTAGCCATAAAAAGGAACACATTTGAGTCAGTTCCAATGAGGTGGATGAACCTAGAGCCTATTATAGACTGAAGTAAGTCAGACAGAGAAAGATAAATATTGTATTCTAACACATATCTACAGAATCTAGAAAAATGGTGCTGAAGAATTTATTTACAGGGCAGCAATGGAGAAACAGACATAGAGAATAGACTTATGGATATGGGGAGAGGGGAGGTGAGGGTAAGATGTATGGAAAGAATAACATGGAAACTTACATTACCATATTTAAAATAGATAGCCAACGGGAATTTGTTGTATGGCTCAGGAAACTCAAACAGGGGCTCTGTATCAACCTAGAGGGGTGGGAAAGGGAGGGATATGGGAAGGAAGTTCAAAAGGAAGGGGATATATGTATACCTATGGCTGATTCATGTTGAGGTTTGACAGAAAACAGCAAAATTCTGTAAAGCAATTATCCTTCAATTAAAAAATAAATACATTTTTAAAAATATTTAAAAACAGAGATGAGTTCATCGTCATGCCTTTGATCTGTCCAGTACTTTAACATCATTTTGTGTTTTATAGGAAAAGCCAAAATCAGTATTTGGACCATGGGAGCTAGTCTAAGATGTAAATAACATGTCCTTTGAATTATTCTTCCTGTTGAGCCCACATTACTGTAACTGGCTTCACTGTGCATCTAACAACAGCTACACAAATGACAGGCCGTAACTGTCTAGAAATAATTAACCTCTGTGAGGGAGTGTGTTTGGCAAATTCAACCCTGTATTTGTGATGGCCAACAGCAGAGCAGTACTTGAGGTCTGAGAACTACTTGTTACTGGTCTACGATACATTTAAAGTATGGAACTCGAGAAGCAGCAGCTGGAGCTTTTGTGGTCATCTGACACTGCATGGAATCCAAGCCATTATCAGTGGATGAGCCTTACTGAACAGGGTTTAGGCCAGTCTTGTTAGACTCAAGAGATAAGTCACATGCAGCTTAAGCTTAATATTCATTGTAGAGTGGGACTATGTATTGGTCTGAATATATTTAAAAACAATTTTTTTCAAGGCTCTTTATCATAGAAAACTTGAAAAGCTGTGCTTTAGGAGAAAATTCTCTCCTTTAAATTTCTGACTTGATTCAAGGTGAATCCAGGTTGAATCTGATTCAAGGTGAATCTGGGTGCCCCCTTGTATGTACTTCCCTGATAGCTCAGTTTGTAAACTGTCCACCTGCAATGCATGAGACCCCAGTTTGATTCATTGGTCAGGAAGATCCATTGGAGAAGGGATAGGCTACCCACTCCAGTATTCATGGGCTTCCCTTGTGGCTTAGCTGGTAAAGAATCTGCCAATGAGGGAGACCTGGGTTTGATCCCTGGGTTGGGAAGATCCCCTGGAGAAGGGAAAGGTTACCTACCCACTCCCGTATTCTGGCCTGGAGAATTCCATGGACTGTATAGTCCATAGGGTCACAGAATCAGACAGGACTGAGTGACTTTCCCTTTTTAAAATTTCTGTTCTGTTTCAAGGTGAAGGATATTGACCAGAGAATCCTTTACATATACAGCATTTCGTAAAAAAAAAAAAAAAAGAAAGAAAGAAATAGTAGCTCAATATTTCCTGTCTTTCATCACTTCTCAAACTTAACATAGTGGAAGGGAAGGAAAAAGGGTATATTTTATATATTTCCCCAGATTATCAGATAAGTCCTCTCATTTGAGACTGAGGCCCCGGACACTTTCACTTTTGGACAGAATTAGAGAGCAGGAGAAATGTCTATGTTCTTGGTGATATGGCTACTCTCTTTAGTCACATCTGCATTTCCACACATGCTTCTTGAAGATCATCACATTTCCAACATCTTTATCTCCTTGTTAACCCAAAGCTATATGATGATTTCTCTCACTGGCATCTACCTTCCTCAGCATCATCACTGCTAAAAGAAAAATGATAGATAAGGGGAGTAAACAAATGTTTTGGAAATCCCATAACTGTTTTGAATTTTATTTCAGGGGGTGAGTGGGAGGAGACTGAATGGCATGATTTTGATTGCTAAAATAAATCTCTTTATCCACTTGACCTGAAATCAACTTGACTTTCCATACGTGCTATGTTTTCATCCTGTTTTAAGACAGTGTAGAGTGGACATGTAAAACCCCATGCTTCCACTGCAGGGGGATGGATTTGATCCCTCATCAGGGAACTAAGATCTCACAGGCTATATGACATGGTCAAAAGAAAAAAAAAATTAATTTATTTTGGTAGTCAGTGGATTCTTGGTACTTTGAAGTAATTAACACATACTTTTGCAGTAAGTTCCGCCATCATAGCATGAAAATAAACCTTAAATTGATGTCATAGCACAAAATCATTATATCATGTACTGCCTAACTGCCATAGCTCCCAAATTATTGCCTGGGGACTTTTGGGGTCCCCAAGACTCTTCCAGGGGGTTCTTAAGGTAAAAAAAAAATTTAATAATAATATTTGTTTATTTTTTCATTTTCATTGTTATGAATGAAAAGAGGAGTTTGCCTGAAGCTGTGAGGACATGTGATGTTATCATTTGAGCAGTTAATGGAGGATGAGCTTGTGCACTCATGTTATCTAGAACTTTCAAAGGAAGTATGTGCTTTTTCAGATATTAACTCATTTGTTCTCAATATTTCTACTGTTCTCTTAACAGCTATTCTCATTTATACCTATTATCTTTGTGACCTCATTGAAAGTGGAAGTATTAGTCACTCAGTCGTGTCTGACTCTTTGTGACTGCATGGACTGTAGCCTGCCAGGCTCCTCTGTTCATGGGATTCCCAGGCAAGAATATTGGAGTGGGTTGCCTTGCCCTTCTCCAGAGGATCTTCCCAATCCAGGGATCAAATCTGGGCTTCCCACATTATGGAGAGATTATCATCTGAGCCACCAGGGAAGCCCCATGACCTCATTATGACCCAGTACATTCTTATTTTGAAATTCTAAAGTTTCTCTCATGCCTATGCGGAGACATACAAATATATATGTATACATTTTTTGTCTTGTATAAATATGAAATAAAAATTGAATGAAAGCTATTTCTTTCCTGTGGCTTTATAAATGTTTATAATTTACCTTACTTTCTTACACAACTGAACACTTTCCAATAGCATTGTAATACCACTTAAGTTATAGCATCACTTTGAGACCAATCATTGGACATTAAAAAATAGAAATCACATATTTTAAACAGAGATACGACGTGTGCTTTTAAATCCAAATAGTATTTGCTAGAGCTTTTCAAAGTAGAAATGAAAAAGCCCTTGAAGTGTCTGAAGAGATAAGTCACTGTACTGCAACAGGCAGAGAAGTACACACTGCAGCTGAGAGGCCAATAATTAAAAATTTTGCACTTGATATTGGTGAATACCTCCTGGTTAAAAGTCAGTAAAGAGAAACTACTGTCATCTTCCAGCGATAGAGTAACTTGTCCAATTGAAGATTTGGTTGCTAACACGCAGCATGAATTAAAAATCTCATCTGCAGAATTATACTTTTGTCTTAAAATGGACAAATCTCAAGGATGACTACAATTGTTCTCATTATATTTGTCTGGTATCAGTACCAACTAATCCTCAAAGACCTTCATTTTTATACAAATAATTAATAAGTGTGGTTGAAATAGTTAAGGTACAGACTAATTTCTTTGAATGTCATGATTTATCTCACAACAAGATAAATTTGCACTGATGGTATAAGAGCAAGGATGGGTGACTCAGCACCAGTCAAGACAATGTCATGAAGCTACACTGACAGTCACTGTAGTCTTCATTGCCAAGATGTTACAGCTTTAGAAAAAGCCCATTTCATCTAAGGATAATTTGATGAAGTAGTAAAACTATTAATTAAAAAAAATCTAGACCCAGAATATGTACGTGAACTCTGTCACTCAGGTGTGGCCGACTCTGCAACTCCATGGACTGTAGCCCACCAGGCTCCTCTGTCCATGGGGTTTTCCAGGAAAGAGTATATGAGTGGGTTGCCATTTCCTCCTCCAGGGGATCTTCCCAACCCAGGGATCTAACCCGCATCTCCTGTGTCTCCTGCAATGGCAGGTGAATTCCTTACCACTGAGCTTTACAGCTTTTACATCTTTCCAATATTCTATGTCAGAAACAGGAAGTTTGCACAGCACTTTTGCTGCTTACTGAAGTGGTTTTCTCAAGCAAAGGCACTTCTGCAATTAAACTATAAGTTGAAGTACCTACTTCTTTCATGGGATGCTGTTTTTACTTGGAAGTCCAATAATTAATCTATGGTTAAGAAAACCTGAGTTTTAAGCAGAAATTTTCTTAAAAATGAACAAAATGAGCCTAACACTTAGAGGAAAACAACTGACAGTATTTGTAATCAATAATAAAATTCAGCCTTAGAATTTTTGAAATTTGTACCTCCTACCATGGGTTTGACAGCTCCTCCATCTCTGATGGATTAGTAGTGATATTAATGAATATAATGAAAACACTGTATAATGATTTACGGAACACTGAGAAGATCTATATAAATCAATGAGCCAATATTTTTCAAATGACAAAATGTATTATGTTTCAAAATCACTCGTTAGTAAAAGATCCATTTAAAGTGCACGATAGACCAATGGATTAATGTAACAGGATATGAAAAGCTCATTGACATGATTTCAGAATCCACACTGCAACTAACTTTTTGAAAATTATCACTTGTGTTTTGATAAGGTATAAAAGAAAATCTACAAGAATGTGAAAAGTTATTAAAATACTCCTCTCTTTGTAACTACAGATCTGTGTGAGGCCAGATTTTCTTCATATACTTCAACCAAAACAACATATTGCAATAGATTAAAAGCAGAATTAGATATGAGAATCCAGTTGTCTTCCATTAAGCTATACATTAAAGAAATTTGCAAAACTGTAAAAAAAAAAAAAGCGACTCTTTCCACTGCTTTTTAAAAAATATTTTCCATAAAAACTTACGATTTATGTCATGAAGTTGATTCATTACTATTACTTTTAATCGATTTAGTAAGTTAATCTTTTCTGATGTTTCATTTTTAATTTCTGACAATGGGTATAATTGGCAGTGTGTTAATAAATGTTTAACAACTAGCTTTCCAGAAAATGGTAGTTTATAGCACTTGCCAATTTCTGTGGTATAAATACTCTCTTAAAAATACCAAACTTAAGTGATAATGTGAAGTCAACTTGCTCCCAGAATTCCCAATATAGGAATCCACAAAATCCATCTAAATAAAAGCTCTTTGAAGTTTCTGATAATTCTTAGAGTGGAAAGGGGTCAATCAACCAAAAATTTTGAGAGCCATTGATATAGATCTTATATGGCCAATTTATTTTAAAGACCACGATACAGTCATCAAAATACAGAAATATTTTAACTACTTTAGTGAACTGACAGAGTAACCAAGTTTCAAGCATTTATCTCTTTTCTAATGCAAAAATCATTCTATGATAAAACAAATTTGGGCTATGAGATATCTAGTGATATCTCATGCTTTGGCCTGCTAGAGATTTAAAAGTATGGAATGAGGTATGGATTTAACAAACACACTGACAGAAAAAGCAGATTCTGTGTTTAAACAGTCAAAACTACTCTCTGCAATTGTATTTTTTGAGACAGTTCCTTTAAGTGAGCAGTATTTTCCTCAGGTTCTAAGAAATAAACATAGGCAGTTTCAAATTAGAAAAAGAAAAGAAAAGGAAAAAACTCACTCCAGTTAGGCTTTGCAAATATTTTCTTTATGAAACCATGCATCTGCTCAGAGTTAGTTGCAGAGTGTGACTAACATTTTCTACCAAGGCTTGTGCCATGTCAGTTTCCTTTACTAAGGCTATGTGTGTTAATTAAAATTAATTACACATGCCAGTAAATAGTTTCCTCCTGAATGCAGCAAACTGAAGCAGAATAATATAATTTATATGCAAGGTATGTAATTAAAACCTTCACAGTATTTTCTCTTAGCAGGTATAGTCACTAAGGACATTTTTATGGGTACATTCTTTATGGGTAAGTCAGTCTCATAGTAAATCAACTGAGGAAAAATAAAAATATATTACACATGCAGTAGGTCACAAAAAGATTTCTGATTTATAAATTGATATTATAAAAACAGGCTTATAATGAATATTCTTAAGTGTATGATTTGAGGGTGCTCAGTGATCTTTATAGAGCTTTATATATGTGTATGTGTGTTACTTTTATTTAAAGGTCCCCCCCCCCACCCCCTCACCTTTAAACAAAATAACTTCTAGGCCTGGTGTTACAGCTTTAGTAACTGCTTTAATAATCAGGATAGTATACAGTAACACTGGTAATAACAGAAAACACTGTGTCCTCCAGGAGCACCGTGGATACATTGTTCAGTGTAACTGGATATCAACAGCAACAGATTTGAATAATAACCCTTCTTTGGACTTTTTCTATTTATTCTTCTATTTGATGTAAGTTTCTTTTTCAACATGTAGGTTGTTATATTCTTCAGGTCATCGCTAAAAACCTGACCATTCCAATAGTAAAACAAGTCCATAGTTTTCTTTATTTTTGCTCTTGGGAGGCCTCTAAGACTGCCAAAGAAATATAAGTGTTTAGAAATTTCCTTCAGGGTAGACTCTGTTAGGGAAATTTTCACACCCTTGCTTATTCATTTCTTAAGAGCTCTCCCCGCAGGTTGCTGACTGAAATACCTGCACACTTGGCTATCCCCCTGTTGGCTGCAGCTTGCAGGGGCCCTGCTGCCACAAAGTCACTGCCACACTGTATGAGCTTTGGCACCCAACTCATTCTATTTCTATCCTTATCAGAAATAACCAGAAGGTAAACTCATTCCTTGAAGTAAAAGCCCGAGAAAAGTCAGTTTATTTCCTGAATCCAGTTCCTTAGCATGACCAGCTTTCAAAAGGGAAAATGTTTTTTAAGGAAAACTAGCAAGACAATCTTATTTATAAACAATCACATATTTAAAGATATCGGTCATTGGTACCCGTCTTGTGTAATGATGATTTGTCACTTTCACTTGCAACTTAACCATTACAGCTTCCCTTTTAAAGACTGTATGTTAGAACCAAGCATATATTTTTCTATAGTATGTCTGCAACTAGCAGTTGCTCCCCTATCATTAATGAGCACAGTTGGGGCCATTTTATGGTCCCCAAATGGAGGCACATGTCCGTCCCAAGCCACAGAATTTGTCTCAAGGGGGTGGTAGGGGGAGGGACTGACCATCAGCAAATAGTTGTTCTGGGAAGTAGGTGGGGAGCAGGCAATGTGTTTGCTCTGAAATCCTAGAAGAAAAGTAAACTTGCTGTGAAGGACATAATTTCTTTTTGTTCTTGAACTTTACACAGCCGTGTTGGGCTCATTCATCAAGACAGCCCTTGGACGGAAACCTCCTGAATGTGAATGCCTCAAAAACTGACCAAAATCTCTGCTGGCGCTACCAATGGCTTAAGATAAACTCCAGTTGAAATTCTAGTGAAAGGAACTGAATCTAAGTTGCTGAGTCTATCCTATCAATCCCTTTGTTTAAAATCAGCGAGGGCTCCCAGGGAGCACAATACCTAATTCCCCTAGAAAAATGGATATGGACTACACACAGGAGTTTTAAGCATGAAGAATTTCTCCAAAGCCTGTTAATGACATTTGAAAGAGCTGAAAAGCACTAACTTGCTATTTTTCTCCCTCAAAAAAGGCAGAAACAGTCATCCAAGTAGGGCATCAGACTCCTATTTCATTTCAGAGTTTAAGTTGAAAACCAGTAAGAGAAGAATTTAAATTGATTGCTTCAAGCCACAGACATTTCATACTCAAGCAATTATGTTGGCTTTCATGAGAATTTATCTTAGCTGTGAAATCAATTGTCACAGACTTAGTTCATAGAAATATTACCAAATCATATTTGATTTCTGTCCTGGTGTGGTTGGTGAACCAAATAAATCAAATGGGAAGACAATTTCGGTTCTCCAATCTGTTTCTCTCCAGGCTCCCCTTTGAAAATATTTTTGCCCCTCCTCTTTGATGTACCTAGGATTTCCTAACATTGCTCTTTCACAACTAGAGAGACACCCTTAAAGGGAAAAGATACAGTAGTGAGAACTGAGAAACCACTGAAAAATATGCAAGATCAGAACCATATGACAACAAATATCTTTGCAGTGAGAGACTTGAACAAAGGAAGAAAGTGGACACAAAAAAAAGAGTTCTCTGATTCAAAGATCTGGCTTTAACAGCTTTCAAGATATAAAGTGCCCTTTTATTGACTTAATAAACATGTATGCCTATCCATCTCGGCAAGGAAAGCAAGGGGTTTATCTTTTCTGATTTATAGAGGGAAATAAACATTACTGTCATATTGTGAATTCACAATCAATAATTCTGCAAAAGTCCTCAAATCTGTCTGACCCACTTGAACTTAATAGTTCTAGCAGAAACAAGAAGGACCAAAAACTTATGAACAGAAAACTAAAATCCTGTCTTCTGGTTCTTCACCTCCCTAACTTTCAAAAGTTCAGTATATAACAGAAATCCTGAAATGTGTTAATACTTTGCTAGAGCTAAAGAAATGAAGATTTAGAAAGCTGAGTATAGATATCTACAAAATATATTTGAATAATATTATTAAGATTATGGAACAAAGTTGAGACAATTTACAATAAAACATCTATATTTTCCCCTTAAACTGTCATGAATTCTGTTACATTAAATTAAAACAAAGCCTGTTTATACAGTTTGTATATAATTTAAAATTCTCAGGTTCTTACTTTTAAATAGGAGATTTCTTTTTTTGTACTAAAACTATTTCCTCTAAGAGTTTTCATTTTTATCTCCATTTTCATCCTCCTCGGATCTGAGGCTGTAGGCCTCTCTAGAGCTTACCTACAGAATGCTTTTTATTGACAATTAGCATTATTTATATTTTCTCTACATAACAGAGGGGGAATGTTTAGTATCCATCCATCTTTTCATTTACTCGTGTTCTGAGCTCTCACAATCACCAGATGCTGTGTTAGGCCCTGGGGATAAAAGCAACGAGTCAGACAAACACAGCCTAACTTATGGTTACCAGGAAACAGTCAAGGGGAGGGATAAATTGGGAGACTGAGGTTGACATGTACACACTACTATATGTAAAATAGATAACTAATAAGGACCTGCTGTATAGCACTGGGAGCTCTACTCAATACTCTGTAATGACCTATATGGGAAAAGAATCTAAAAAAAAGTAGATATACGTATATGTATAACTGATTCACTTTGCTGCACATCTGAAACTAACATAACATTGTAAACCAGACATATTTCAATTAAAAAAAAGTCTCTGCCTTATGGAATGTAATATAGCAGTGGAGATAAATACTCATGATATGATTGTATTTTTAATTAATTAATTTACCATTGTATTAAAACTAGAAAGAAGTATAAGGTATTAAAATGTTGACTTAACACATTCTGTTACTTAATCATGTTGTTTAAGTGTTTCTTATAGCAATATCACTGACATCTGATTAATACCCGTTTACTTATGCGTTTCTCGGGACAATGCATCAGACTCCAATTGATCTCATATCTAGCAGAATATTTTTCATACTAAGAATAGAAAGAAAAGTGAAAGTTGCTCAGTCCTGTCCAACTCTTTGCCACCCCATGGACTGTATAGTCCATGGAATTCTCCAGGCCAGAATACTGGAGTGGGTAGCCTTTCCCTTCTCCAGGGGATCCTCCCAACCCAGGGATCGAACCCAGGTTTCCCTCAATGAGGCGTATTCTTTACCAGCTGAGCCACAAGGGAAGCCCAGGAATACTGGAGTGGGTACTATCCCTTCTCCAGTGGATCTTCCTGACCCAGGAATTGAACCAGGGTCTCCTGCACTGGGCTTCCCTGGTGGCTCAGCTGGTAAAGAATCTGCCTGCAATGCGGGAGACCTGGGTTCGATCCCTGGGTTGGGAAGATCCCCTGGAGAAGAAAAGGCTACCCACTCCTGTATTCTGGCCTGGAGAATTCCATGGACTGTATAGTTCATGGGGTCACAAAGAGTCGGACATGACTGAGTGACTTTCAATCAATCAATCAATCTCCTGCATTGCAAGTGGATTCTTTACCAACTGAGCTATCAGGGAAGTAGGGAAAACCACACTTTCTTTTCATGCTGTACAGAAGTTGCAGAAAGGATACAGTGAATTGGATATGTCAATTGAGACAGATAAAGAGTTTTTACTTTCAAACTGCTTTCCTCCACCAGGTGCTCAGAGGGTGTTATAAACACCCACTGCACGGAAAGACAACCCACCTATACTCTGTGAGAAAGTGAAGGATGACACACACTTCATTACTCAGCTTGGACTGAAAGACTGGTTACTAGCTGAGTCTTCATATGATGAAGAAAAATCTTGAACCAGAATATTCAGAAGATAATATGCATTATTAGTATTTTATGAAGCAAGAAGAAACGTCTTAAATATTCTTTTGAAAACAGCAGACGGTAAAATGAAATAAAATAACTTTTCCAGCTGTCATGTTTATGTTCCAAACACAAGCTTAATTGCATTGCATCCTATAACACAATATTTCATTTCCTAGTAACATGCACTATATGTTTTTACTCTATTGAATTTCTAATAAATATGATTCCTATGTATGGAAGAGTAATTAATTCTCTTTTAATACAGGTTTGACATTCCACCATATCCAAGTGAGACATAAGCTTTCAGACAAGGCACTGCATATCACCTCTTGCCTAGCATATTTGTTTAATTAAGCACTTTTCCAAACAACTTAAACTCAAAGCACGTTTGAATATAGAAACAGCCATAAAGGTATATAAATGGAAAACTTGACTCCAATTCCTTTCCAGCTAACAATTGGAAAAATATACCACTCAACAATGAGAAGAAAGAGCCATTCTTTTCTGAACGCCTAAAAAGCCCACACTTGCTATAGTGCAGCATTATTTGACATTTATTGAGTGTCGGCAATGTGCTAGGGACTGAGTGGTGTAGTGAAACATCCTAAAATCACTCTCTGTAGGAAAAAGCAGGGAGGGGTGAATTGGAACACTTGGTAATGTTGATAAACCATATCCTGAATTGAAGCTACAAAACAGCATCAAAGAAAGAATGCCTTAATTTAAAAGAAAACAGAGCTGGACAACCCCAAGCGGTGCTCTGAAAATACCACATGGCTGCTCGATGAACCCCCTGGACAGACACAGATCTCTGCTGGCTACCAGAGCTGACATACCTGGGACCAAATGGGCCTTAACATGACTTTAAAAACCAGTGCCTGCCTGGGAGTATAAAGACCAGCACAGTGCTTCTACCTAAGAAAGAGTGGCATTTCTAACAAAATTAAATGAAACAAAAATCTGGGGGCACATTCCAATCTTCACTTTCGATCTTGCCACAAAGAAGTTCAGGAATCTTTTAACTTAGACTTTGTAAATGATACAGTGATACAATGAATGTGAGATCTAAATATTTTTGACTTATCAGTCTCTCCAGGTATCTGAGATGCCCTCTTTCAAAGGCTCAGAGGATGGCTAGGGGTGCATATTCTTACCTGGAGTTTTTGTAGGCTAAATCAGTCTAGGTGTGAAACTCACTGTCTTCCACCACAGAAGTTACTGCAACCAGTAACAATTCCTTCCATTTACAAAAATATTAGCACTAAACACTAATTAGAATGGCTCAAAAATCTGGTCACCAGAGTCATAAAGATCATATTAATTCACCAGGACATTGAAGGCTTTTAAAATAAGGATGTTAAATGTATCAATTCCGACACACCTGATGATTGGGAACTATAGAGTAACTGTTTTAAATTTTATGGTGGAAAGTTGAAATAGCAACTTAATGAGCTCTTAGGAATAATACAAGTAGTATTATTATCACAAGCTGTGATACAAGTAGTAACGGCTAATATAGTTTTTCAGGAACTGTAGCAAGGGTACTGGTCAGTTCACGTAGCCTTTGCAAATAAGACTCAAAAGTGTTCCATGGAAATTTGTAAGACCTAACAGCAAACTGAAATACCTGCACAAGAAGGTAAAAATCTTTTCATTGTTGCTCTTTTAGGAACAATTCCAGTTAAAATATCAGGCGGAATTTCTGTTGCATAGTTAATATCAGAACTACAGATTAGAAAGAGCCATGGATCAAGGAGACATTAGACCTGGGTTCCAGTTCTGGCCCTGTCATTAACTGCTTTTTTTTTTGACATTAGAAAAGTGTTAAACTGTTAGAGGTGTCAACTCCTTAACCTGTAAAGTGAAAAGGGAAAACAAGATTATCTTTAAGGTCTCAGAAAACCCTAAAAAGCCATATTTTATACCCACGTTAGCACCAATCCTGATGTTCGCACAGAAACTAAGTCCTAGGTCAATGTGTCTTACATGGGTCAGCTGAATGGCTAAATGAACTGAGCTAAAACACTGCCGCAGAAAACAGCAATGGGGAAGACAAAACAACAGGAGCGCTTATAAAATCTCTTCTAAATTAATCAAGGATAAATTCATCTAAAGGCAAGGAAACAGAACACATCTTTTAATATCTTGTCTCAGAAGAAAGAAAAGAAAAACAGAAACATAATCTTGAAATCAATGAAAAGAATATCATTCATGTGCTGTTAAAAAAATAAAGCTAAGTATATGAGCTCTTGACAGATGTATGATTTTCTCTTTACAGGAAATAGTAAATACATAAACTTACATGGGAAAGGACAGTTCATTAAACCCTATGGAAGACAATGGAATGCTTTTACTTTTTTTTTTTTTAAACTAGGGCCATCTTGCCTTTGAAACTAAATTCTCATCTAGAAAATGCTGGCAATAGATTAAGCAACATTTTCCACCCATTTGTTTTGACTAATACTATTCCCTTTTTGGGATATTCTTTTCTATTTCCTCTCCAACAATTTGTGCCAAAACTAATGAGAGACAACTTCTATGATGTTAACTATTGCTTCTGGATAAATCCCATGCTCCCCCAGCACTTAAGTATCGGAATTGAATACACTATCATACAGTCTGTTTAAATGTTACCTTATACACTATAACCCATTTTTTCAGGTATAATCTTCCCTCAACTAGATTACCTTTTATTCCTTTTTAAACCCTTTATTGATTTATTAAATTTCATACCTTAAAATCAAGGAAAACGTTGTACACAGTCACTGATTACAAATATCATGTAAAACAAGATCACGTATTTCATTTCAGTTCAGTTCAGTCACTCAGTCGTGTCCAACTCTTTGCAACCCTATGGACGGCAGCACGCCAGGAATCCCTGTCCATCACCAACTCCCAGAGCTTGCTCAAACTCATGTCCATTGAGTCGGTGAAGCCATCCAACCATCTCATCCTCTGTCGTCCCCTTCTCCTCCTGCCTTAAATCTTTCCTAGCATCAGGGTCTTTTCCAATAAGTCAGTTCTTTGCATCAGGTGGCCAAAATATGGTGAAAGTATGCTGAAACTTCAGCATCAGTCTTTCTAATGACTATTCAGGACTGATTTCCTTTACGATTGACTGGTTGGATCTCCTTGCAGTCCAAGGGACTCTCAAGAGTCTTCTCCAACACCACAGTTCAAAAGCTTCAATTCTTTGGTATCCAGCTTTCTTTATAGTCCAACTCTCACATCCATACATGACTACTGGAAAAACGATAGCTTTGACTAGATGGACCTTTGTTGGCAAAGTAACATCTCTGCTTTTTAGTATGCTATCTAGGTTGGTCATAGCTTTTCTTCCAAGGAGCAAGCATCTTTTAATTTCATGGCTGCAGTCACCATCTGCAGTGATTTTGGAGCCCAAGAAAATAAAGTCTCTCACTGTTTCCATTGTTTCCCCATCTATTTGCCATGAAGTGATGGGACCAGATGCTATCAGTTTTCTGAATGTTGACATTTAAGCCAACTGTTTCACCCTCCTCTTTCACTTTCATCAAGAGGCTCTTCAGTTTCTCTTCATTTTTCTGCCATAAGGGTGGTATCATCTGTATATCTGAGGTTATTGATATTTTCAGCTTGTGCTTCATTGAGCCCAGCATTTCACATGATGTACTCTGCTTATAAGATAAATAAGCAGGGTGACAATATACAGCCTTGATGTACTCCTTTCCCAATTTGGAACCAGTCTGTTGTTCCATGTCTGGTTCTAACTGTTGCTTATTGACCTGTATACAGATTTCTTAGGAGGCAAGTAAGATGATCTGGTACTCCCACCTCTTAAAGAATTTTCTGCATTTTGTTGTGATCCACACAGTCAAAGGCTTTGGCAGTCAATGAAGCAGATGTTTTTCTGGAACTCTCTTGCTTTTTCAATGATCTAATGGGTGTTGGCAATTTGATCTCTGGTTCCTCTGGCTTTTCTAAATCCAGCTTGAACATCTGGAAGTTCTTGGTTCATGTACTGTTGAAGCCTGGCTTGGAGAATTTTGAGCATTATTTTGCTAGCATGTGAGACAAGTGCAATTGTGCAGTAGTTTAAACATTCTTTGGCATTGCCTTTCTTTGGAATTGGAATGAAAACTGACCTTTTCCAGTCCTGTGGCCACTGCTGAGTTTTCCAAATTTGCTGGCATATTGAGTGCAGCACTTTAATAGCATTATCTTTCAGGATTTGAAATAGCTCATTGGAATTCTATCACTTCCACTAGCTTTGTTCATAGTGATGCTTCGTGAGACCCATTTGACTTCACACTCCAGGATGTCTGGCTTTAGGTGACTGATCACACTATCATGGTTATCTGGGTCATTAAGATCTTTTTTGTTTACATAGGGAGACTCCCATATAAAGAGAGCACTTCAAGACCACAGTAGATAACTGTTTCTCTTAAATTCATAGGGTCATAGAAATACAAGTAAAATGAAGAAGGAGATGAGCTACTTTCAAGTAAGAGAAATCACCTGAAATAACAAACAAGAAAACAGACCTCTCTGTTCTATCAGACCCTGAGTTCAAAAAGAAGGTAATAAGACTGCTGAAGGATTTAAGAAACAATGCCAAAAGAAATGCAGATTACTGTAACAAGGAACCAGAAACTGTAAAGAAGTGCCAATCAAGATTAGACAACTCAAACGCAGATATGAAAACCAAGATAAAGGTAACAAATAGCAAAGTAAATAATGCAGAAAAACAAATACATGAACTGGAAGGTAAATTAATGGAAATCAGAACAGCAGACGGAAAGACAAATGAGAAGGGAAAGCAACACACAAGATCTATGGCATAATACAGAGCATGCCAATCTATGCATAGCAGGAATCCCAGAAAGGAAAGAAAGAAAAGAGGATAAAAATGTATCTGAAGAAATTATGGCTATAAACTTCCCAAATTTAAAGAAGGAAACAGATGTCCAAGTATAGGATGCACAGAGGGTCCCAAAGAGGATGAACGCAAACAAACCTACACCAATACATATTACAATAGAAATGATAAAAATTAAAGAGAGGATTCTTAAGGCAACAAAAGAAAAACAAAGGATTAATTACAAGGGGATGCCATAGGTCTATCAGTTGATTTCTCTATACAAATGCTGCAAGCAAGATGGGAATGGCAAACCATATTTAACGTCTTGAAAAAGAAGAAAAATTTGCAACATAGGATACTCTGTCCAGCAAGGGTATCATTTAGAATGGAAGGAGAGATAATGAATTTCTCAGACAAGCAGAAACTAAAAGAATACAGAGATACTAAATCTATCCAAAAAAGAAATACTGAAAGTTCTTCTCTAAATAAAAAAAAAAAAATCAAGAATTTATAGGAAAGAGAAACTTACAACAAGAAGGTAAATAACTTTAATAAACCAGTACATAAATTTTTAAAAATCTGTGAAAGCAATGATAACTATAATGAACAGCAAAAGAATAAACATAAAGATATAAAAGAGAACATCAAAATCATAAGAGGTAGGGGAGTAGAGTTAGAAAATATAGGTTTTTTGTAGAATGTCTTTCAACTTTTATATGACTACTAGTATAAAGAAAGTAGAACTAGTAATGGGTTAACATACTCGAAACCCAAGATAACCACAAGTCAAAAACGTACAATAGAGTCACAAAAACTAAAGAGAAGAGAACTCAAGCTTAGTACAAAAGAAAATCATCAAATGGTAAATGGAAAAACAAAAAGAAAAAAAAAGGAACAAAGAAGAAACACAAAATCAACTGAAAACAAAGCATAAAACTGCAATAAACAAATATCTATCAATAATAAACAAATGCCAGTGGAATAAATAAATGGATCAGCAGATCAAAAGATGTAAAGTAACAGATTGGACAATAAAATAAGAGCCTACGATATGCTGCTTACAAGAGACCCAATTTAGGGTGAAGGATACACATAGATTGAAAGTGAGAGGCTATGGAAAAAGATATTTCATGCAAGTGGAAATGACAAGAAAGCAGGGGTAACAACACTCACATCAGACAAAAGTGACTTTGAAACAAAGTTCATAAAGAAAGATAAACAAGGCACTATATAGTGATAAAAGGATCAATACAAGAAGAGGATATTACACTCCTTAACATATATGCATCCAATATAGGCATACCTAAATACAAAACACAAATACTAACAGAAATAAAGGGAGAAATTGATGGGAATACAATAATAGTAGGAAAATTAAACCCCACTGATATCAATGGGCAGATCTTCCGTACATAAAATCAATAAGGCAACAGAAATCCTAAATGACACAAGAGTTAGATATAATTGATATCTACAAGACATTATATCCAAAAAGCACCAAAATATACATTGTCTTCAAGTGCTTAAGGAACATTCTGTAGAACAGACCACATTTTAGGACACAAAACAAGCCTCAATTAATTTAAGAGGATAGAAATTATTTCAAGCATCTTTTCTGACCACAATGGCATAAAAATAGAAATCAACCACAAAAAGAGATGACTACATGGAGACAAATGACAATGAAAACAGAACTTTAAAAAATCTAAAGGATGCAGCAAAAGCAGTAATAAGAGGAAACTTTATATAGTGATACATGCCTTCCTCAAAAAATAAGAAAATGTCAGATAACCAACCTAAGAGACTAACCTATCACCTAAGAGAATGAGCAAAATAACAAACAAAACATAAAGTCATCAGAAGGAAAAAAACAATAAAGATCAGAGGAAATAATGAAAAGAGATTAAAAATAGAAAAAAAAAAAAACAATAAAACCAAGAGATGGTTTTTTGAAAGGATAAACAAAATGAATAAATCTCTGGTCAGGCTCACTAAGAAAAAAAAAAAAAAAGAAGAATCCAATTAAACAAAATAAGAAAGGAAAGAGAAAAAAATGACAACCACTCCTACAGACAAACAAAAATCACAGAGGAATACTATGAACAGTTACATGGAAACAAATCAGACAACCTAGAAGAAATGGAAAAGTTTCTAGAAACATAATGCCCACCAAAACAGAATCAAGAAGAAATAGATAATTTGAATGGACAAAACACTAGAAGGCAACAGTGAAAGGCATTCAGTCGTGTCCAACTCTTTGTGACCCCCACAGACTGTGGCCAGCCAGGCTCCACTGTCCATGGAATTCTCCAGGCAAGAATACTGGAGTGGGTTGCCATGTCCTTCTCCAGGGGATCTTCCCAACCCAGGGATGGAACCCAGGTCTCCCATATTACAGGGTACATTCTTTACTTTCTGAGCTACCAGGGAAGCCCATGAATACTGGAGTGGGTAACCTATCCCTTCTCCAGAGGATCTTCCTGACCCACAGATTGAACTGGATCTCCTACACTGCAGGTGGATTTTTACCATCTGAGCTACCAGGGAAGCCCAGAAGGAAACAGAATTTGTAAAAAAAAAAAAAAAAAAGCTGAAAACAATAGTCCAGAAAGGCTTCACTGGGGAATTCAACCAAACATACCGAGAAGAACTTATATCAATCCTTCTCAAACTCTTCCAAAAGATTGAAGAGGAGGAAACACTCCAAAAGTCCTTCTATGAAGCCACCACCACCCTGATACCAGAACCAGACAAAGACACTACCAAAAAAGAATTATAGATCAATATCTTTGATGAATATAGATACAAAAATCCTCAACAAAATCTTAGCAAACCAAATCCAGTAAAATATCATACATAAAAAGTTATCATACATCATGATCAAATTGGATTCATCCCAGTATCACAAGGACGAGTCACCATATCCAAATCAATCAATACAATACACAACATCAAGAAGACAAACACCACACCATCATCTCAAGGATGTAGAAAAAGCATCTGATGAAATTCAACATCCATTCAAGATAAAACTCTAACAAAAGTGGGTACAGAAGGAACATATTTCAACATAACAAAAGCCATTTATGACAAACCCACAGCCAACATAATGAAAATCTTCCCTTTCAACTAAAATTTGGTTTAAGACAAGAATGTTCACTCTCATCACTTCTATTCAACATAGTACTGAAAGTCCTAGCCATAGCAATTAAACAGGGAAAGAAATAAAAGGTATCCAAATCAGAAGGGAACGCATAAAATTGTCACTATATGCAGATGATATGATACTATATACAGAAAACCATAAGGACTCCACACAAAACTATTAGAATTGATAAATAAACTCAGCAAAGTATCAGAATACAAGATTAATATACAGAAATCTGTTGCATTTCTGTACGTTAACAATGAAATATCAGAAAGACAAAGTTAAAAAAAAACCCTTGTTTAAAAATCATATCAAAAAAACCTACAAATAAATCTAACCAATGAGGTGAAACTGTGGAAAATTCTGAAAGAGATGGGCATACCAGACTACCTGACCTGCCTCTTGAGAAACCTATATGCAGGTCAGGAAGCAACAGTTAGAACTGGACATAGAACAACAGACTGGTTCCAGATAGGAAAAGGAGTATGTCAAGGCTGTATATTGTTACCCTGCTTATTTAACTTATATGCAGAGTACATCATGAGAAACGCTGGACTGGAAGAAGCACAAGCTGGAATCAAGATTGCCAGGAGAAATATCAATAACCTCAGATATGCAGATGACACCACCCTTATGGCAGAAAGTGAAGAGGAACTAAAAAGCCTCTTAATGAAAGTGAAAGAGGAAAGTGAAGAAGTTGGCTTAAAGCTCAACATTCAGAAAAGGAAGATCATGATATCTGGTCCCATCACTTCATGGGAAATAGATGGGGAAACAGTGGAAACAGTGTCAGACTTTATCTTTTGGGGCTCCAAAATCACTGCAGATGGTGACTGCAGCCATGAAATTAAAAGATGCTTACTCCTTGGAAGGAAAGTTACAACCAACCTAGATAGCATATTCAAAAGCAGAGACATTACTTTGCCAACAAAGGTCCGTCTAGTCAAGGCTATGGTTTTTCAAGTAGTCATGTATGGATGTAAGAGTTGGACTGTGAAGAAAGCTGAGCGCTGAAGAATTGATGCTTTTGAATTGTGGTGTTGGAGAAGACTCTTGAGTGTCCCTTGGACTGCAAGGAGATCCAACCAGTCCATTCTAAAGGACATTGGTCCTGGGTATTCTTTGGAAGGAATGATGCTAAAGCTGAAACTCCAGTACTTTGGCCACCTCATGCAAAGAGTTGACTCATTGGAAAAGACTCTGATACTGGGACGGATTGGGGGCAGGAGGAGAAGGGGACGACAGAGGATGAGATGGCTGGATGGCATCAATGACTCGATGGGCGTGAGTTTGAGTGAACTCTGGGAGTTGGTAATGGACAGGGAGGCCTGGCGTGCTGCGATTCATGAGGTCACAAAGAGTCGGACACGACTGAGTGACTGAACTGAACTGAACTGAACTGAGAGTTATATGCTGAGACTACAAAACAATGATAAAGGAAATCAAATATAATTCAAGAAAATGGAAAGATATCCTATACTCTTGGATTAGAAAACTAATATTGTTTAAATGGCCATACTACAAAAAGCAAGCTACAGATTTATTGCAACCCCTACCAACTTCCCCATGATATTTTTCATAGAACTAAAACAAACAATCCTAAAGTTTATATGGAACTACAAAAGATCCAGAAGTGCCAAAGCAATCCTGAGGAAAAAGAACAAAGCTCAAGGCATAACTCTTCCAGGCTGCAGACAATACACAAAGCTACAGTAATCAAAAGTGTGACATCGGCACAGGAACAGACATAGAGATCAACAGAAAGCCCAGAAATAAACCAACCACATATGGTAAATTAATCTTTGGCAAAGGAGGCAAGAATATACAGAATGAGAATGAAGAAAAGAATGAGAGAAAAGAATGGAGAAAAGACATTCTCTTTAGCAGGTGGTGTTGAGAAAGCTGGACAATGACTTGTACATCAATGAAGTTAGAATAGTCCCTTATACTGTACACAAAAATTAAGCTTAAAATGGCTTAAGGACTTAAATATCTGTTAGGACACCATAAAATTCCTAGAAGACAATATAGGCAAAACATTCTCTTACACAAATTATAATTCAGCTTCCTAGTGTATACTTGTTGAGTTTTTTTTATCAATCAAGACTTAAAAATATAGTAACTATATTTTTATAATTACTATAGACTGGATGGTATTATTAACAAACATGATTCATAGAGCTCTCATGGAACCCTGTACTCCTAAATCAATACATTCTTCTCAAGCATATATGAAATATTTATGAAAATTTACCATGTGTGCTAGATCATGTGCTCTGACCACAATACAATTAAGTTAGAAATCAACAACAAAAAAACAATAAAATTCCATGCACTATAAAATATAAAACACAGTTCTAAACAACTCAAAGAAAAAATGATAATGAAGATTATGGAAACAGAAGATCAGAGGAAACAGAACTTAATGGTAACCAAGGTATTATGTTACAAAGTTTGTGGTAAGCAGCTAAAAATACACAGAAGGAAATCTATACAATTATATGCATACATAAGAAAAAATAAGATAAAAATTTTGAGCTACACATCTAAAAAAGAAGTTAGAAAAAATGGGCTACAAAGAAAACACAGTAAATACAAGTTAGGAAATGAAGAAGAGAGCAGAAATTCCTGAAATAGATAAAACATATACAACTGAGGATCAAAAGTTGGTTCTCTGGAAAAAGATACAACTCTGAAAAGAGTGACCAAGTGAAAACAGGTAAGGTTTAATATGAGAAATAAAAAAAGGATTAAATTTCAGACACAGCAGAGATTTGTAAAAATAGAATAGTAAGAAATCATTGATGCTAATATTAAAATATATTAAAAAAACAGAATGGGTAATTTCCTAGAAAAAAATATAATTTGTTTAAACTTATAGAAAAAACAGAAAACCTGAACAAATCTATACTTATTAAATATATGAAATCACTAGCCCAAAGTCTACTTATCAAAACTGTCCATAAGTTCTTGATGATTTTACAGGTGAGTTCTACCACTCAGTTAACATTCACTCCCTACCTTATACAAAGTGTTCCAAAGAACAATAAGAACTTTTTTCTACTTCATAACTTTAGTTATGAAGCTAACAGAACCTTGATATGAAAACTAGGCAGGGACAACATAAAAAAGAACATTTATGAGCCAATTTCACTTATGAACATAGACGCAAAAAGCTAAATAAAATGGCAAACTTAAGTCAGGGACACATAATAGACAATAATACATCATAATTTAATTAGGTTTAATCCTAGGAGATCAAGGATGGTTTACAGTAAGAAGGCCTATTAATATATTTCACCACATGAATAGATTAAAAAAGAAGGTCATAGAGGGGAAAAAAAAAAAAAACCACTCATCCATGACAAAAATACCCATTCATGATTAAAACAGAAACTTCAGCAACTAGGAACTCAGGGAATCTTCTTTACTTGATAACGGGTAACTATCAGAAAGCACTTAACCATAAAAATGTGAAATAATTTTCTTTCAAATCACGAACAAAACAAAGATGCCCAATTGTACTTAATATTGTACTACTAGAGGGCCTAGCCAATACCAAAATAATTGAAAATTATCAAGATTTCAGAGGAAAAGATAAATGGCAAAAATGCCTGTATATTCTTGCACAGATAGAGGTCAAGTGAAGTGGTTGAAGAGCTTAATACTTTCTGACAATTCTAGAATTCCAGGATACCTAGATTTTTAGAAGCCCGGAAATTTCTTATGTTCATGTCTTTTGCTCTCTTTGCTGGAAAGGATGTGGAGAAAAGGGAACCCTCTTGCACTACTGGTGGGAATGTAAATTGATATAGCCACTGTGGGGAACAGTATGGAGGTTCCTTCAACAACTAAATAGAGAACTACCATATGACCCAGCAATCCCACTCCTGGGTATATACCCTGAGAAAACTATAATTCAAAAGGTCATATGTACCCCTATGCTCCCTGCAGCACTATTTACAATAGCCAGGACATAGAAACAAGCTAAATGTCCAATGACAGATGAATGGATAAAGAAGATGTGGTGTATATATATATACACAACGGAGTATTTCTTATCCACTAAAAGAAACAAAGAAGTGTCATTTGTAGAGATGTGGATGGACCTAGAGTCTGTCATACTAAGTGAAATAAGTCAGAAACACAAATACCATATTTTCATGAATACATGTGGAATCTAGAAAAATGGTACAGATAAACTTATTTCCAAGGCAGGGATAGAAACATGGATGTAGCGAATGGACATGTGGACACAGGGTGGGGGGTGGGGGAGGGGAGAGTGGGACAAATTGAGAGATTAGGATTGATGTATATACACTACCACGTGTAATTAGATAGCTAGGGGGAAGCTACTTTTATAAAGCACAGGGAGCTCAGCTTTGTGCTCTGTGATGGGTGGGATTGGGGTGGGGATGGGAGTGGAGAGAGTTCTAAGAGGGAGGGGATATATATATATACACATAGATGATTCACCTCACCATACAGCAAAAACTAACGTAACACTGTAAAGCAATTATATTCCAATAAAATAGAAGAAAATAAATCCATAATTGTATTTTGTCTAAAAAGATGCTCTATCATTATCTGATTTTTTTTTTTTTATACTCAGCAGTTTTATAACCTTAACTTTCTAGGTTGATCAAAGATTCAAATTTAGCTTGACTTCCTGTGTGGCAATTATACTGCCCACTCTGCATCCAAGCAGGAAGGCTGAGCACACCCCTGAAGACTGCTTTAGGACTTTCTGACTCCCCACTGCTCCGAGGAAGGTATGTAAACAGTACTGAACTTTGCCCCTGTGGAGGACACAGTACTTGTCTCTCCAGGAAACCTTTTTATTCTTTATCATTTTCAGTGTCTTTTCACCAGCTGCTCTCAAATAATACTAATAACAAATTAGTATTTAAATTAAAATACTTTAATAAAATCTCATTCTCAGTATTTGGCAGGGGAGTTATATTAATTTTCTTTTCCCTTGATTCTTTAAACGTTCTGTTCTTGTGGTTTTTCTAAGTATTTTTGTACAATGAGTCACTCTGAGCAACTGACTGGGAATGTAGAAAAAAGGCTCCCTGCCCCCCTCTCCCACCATTTTGATTTACTGTGTGATTGACCCTGGGCCAGTCACTGAACCTAATCAAGGAACTCCATTCATTGCTAAACCAAGATAAAAAGCCTGGAGAGATGGGTTAAAATTAGATCCTGCCACCTAATGACTCAGTTTCTTAATAACTGACTCACAGAAATTAATTAGCTTTTTCCCGTAACAATTTCATTTGGAAAAGGTCTTTATTATTTTTGCCTAGTCGTAGTCTTTTTATGTTTCTCTATCCAATTCTCTGTTCCTTCTCCATTTGTTTACTTAGTTTCAGTGAATAACCATGGCACTCCACAATAATTAGCCCCAAATTCAGGGATAATTTTGTGATCCCAAAGTCTCTGAGATACATTCTTATTTATGAAATGGTAATCATAGTACTCTATCGTTTCCCTCACAATTGCTACAACAGACAATGAATGTGGACAGTGCTTTGAAAAACTGTAAAGAACAATATATTTGCATTCATCTTAAATGAATAATTTTATTTACTGATGCAAGAATTTAGTCAGAATACCTGATTGGGTCTTAAGTGATACTAATCCATTGGACACTACTAAAAATTATATCTGAGTAATTTATTTAAAAGTACAGAACAATAAATGCAGAACAAGGAAGACTTTAAAGTAACAAAACATAGTTTAAGAATGACACAGGTGCCTGCTTAAGAGCAGGAAATTAATACTTGAAGATCTTCCTTGTTCTAAGTTTAAATCTTTTGAATCCATAACCTATGGTAAAAGCTGAAAATACAAAACAAATGAAAGGAAAACTCAAGAGTTAACAAATTTTAAGGTAGGACCAAAAGAAATCTTGCAAATATGGTCTCTGGATCACATAGAAATTCAAAGAAAAAAAATGTGAAGACATAAGCTGCTTCATTTTCTTACCTTTGTTCTGTATTAAAGAGTGCAAAGATATGCTTGCTAGACATAAAGCTTTTTTCCACATCCCGAACTTTCAGGTTGTCCAAGGGAAGCATATACTTCTTTTCTTTTTCCTATAGAGAGAAAGAGAGAACTGGCTTTAATAAAAGATCTTGAAGCATGCCCACAGCCACATATCACCTGAGCTGGTCAGCATTTGATTACAATATTTTGATACCATCATACACTACTTTGACACCAGCTACCAAGGAACAAGGGCTTCCCAGGGGGCTAACTGGTAAAGAAACCTCCAAGCAGGAGATGCAGGTTTGATCCCTAGGTCAGGAAGATCCCCTGGAGGAGGACATGGCAGCTCACTCCAGTTTTCTTCCCTGGGAAATCCCATGGACAGAGGAGCCTGGTGGGCTACAGTCCATGGGGTTGTAAAGAGTTGGACACGACTTTGCAACTAAGCCATCAAACCATCACCAAGCCACACCAAGGAAGAAAAATCATTGGAGACAGGAGATGCCAATGGTTCTCAATATATGGGTCAGAAGAATGACGGGAGGGAACGTGCAGAGGAAGAAAGGGCTCAGGGATGGAAAAAACATATGGTCTTCTATCCTTTCTTCCTCATGTGGGTCCCCTTAGATGTTTTAAAATGTTAGTTTGATATTAAAAATTTAGCCATCTGTTAATATTTAGCAAAAATGTTCTGGTCCTAATTCAATGAGAAATGCCAGATGGATTTCATTTCATATTTTATTTGCAGCCTAAGCAGTTTTGATAGCCAGAACCGGCAGGAGACTGGAAGCACAAGGACCCTAATATGAAATATTCCCTATAAACTATGATAAAGCACAGAAAATACTTCTTTCATTCAAGTCTAGAATAAAATGTGGGTCCAGGAAAAAAAAATGATGCCATTAAATTGTCAAACTCTTTGGGGAGAATAAACACCCATTAGAAGTGAATTGATATTAACTAGAACAAATTCTCTTCTAAAATTAACAACTCTTTAGGAAGAAAATGGACATTTGAGAGGGGAGGTCTGCAAATGGAACCAAACCAATCTTGGTTAAACATATTGGATGCCAAAGAATTATTAGAACATTTACCTTTATGGAGTGGCCCAGGGACAATATTATCGCATGCATAAATATCTAACAATCAGTATAATAGGAGACAGCCAAATATTCAAGTTTAGGAAACCTAGTCAATATTTGGGGCATTTTAACACAGCCCTTGTTAAACAGTAGTCCTCTGTATATCTCGGGTGACAGTCCTGAGAAATACCAGGCCTAGATTTCAGAGGAGAAGAGCATAGAGATTTAGCCATGACTTAATACACAATATTAATGCTTATGAGAAATACATGCACCATACAGATATGTTTGACATAAACTTTATTGTTCTTTCAGCTCCTACAGTTCTTCCTTGAGAATTTGTCTATGCTCAGTAGTGTGGGGCAGAATTCTTCTATGTTCCCTAGCCAGCTTGCGGGGGCCATGCTGTCTGCAGACATCAGAAAATGTTATTGCAAGAACTATCACTGCCTTTGCTTCTTGAGAAACGCTGGGCTGGAAGAAGCACAAGCTGGAATCAAGATTGCCGGGAGCAATATTAATAACCTCAGATATGCAGATGACACCAGCCTTATGACAGAAAGTGAAGAGGAACTAAAAAAACCTCTTGATGAAAGTGAACGAGGAGAGTGAAAAAGCTGGCTTAAAGCTCAACATTCAGAACACGAAGATCATGGCATCTGGTCCCATCACTTCATCGGAAATAGATGGGCAAACAGTGGAAACAGTGTCAGACTTTATTTTTGGGGGCTCCAAAATCACTGCAGATGGTGACTGCAGCCATGAAATTAAAAGACGCTTACCCCTTGGAAGGAAAGTTATGACCAACCTAGATAGCATATTCAAAAGCAGAGACATTACTTTGCCAACAAAGGTCCTTCTAGTCAAGGCTATGGTTTTTCCAGTGGTCATGTATGGATGTGAGAGTTGGACTGTGAAGAAAGCTGAGCGCCAAAGAATTGATGCTTTTGAAGTGTGGTGTTGGATAAGACTCTTGAGAGTCCCTTGGACTGCAAGGAGATCCAACCAGTCCATTCTAAAGGAGATCGGTCCTGGGTGTTCTTTGGAAGGAATGATGCTAAAGCTGAAACTCCAGTACTTTGGCCACCTCATGCAAAGAGTTGACTCATTGGAAAAGACTCTGATGCTGGGAGGGATTGGGGGCAGGAGGAGAAGGGGATGACAGAGGGTGAGATGGCTGGATGGCATCACCGATTCAATGGATATAAGTTTGAGTGAACTCCAGGAGTTGGTGATGGACAGGGAGTTGGTGATGGAGTTGGTGATGGACAGGGAGGGCTGGCGTGCTGTGATTCATGGGGTCGCAAAGAGTCGGACACGACCGAGCGACTGAACTAACTACCTCCTAAATTAGTCAGGGGGAAATTTGGGCAGAACACATTAGAATAGTGAGGCAGAAAGGAACAGGTGACACAGGAAGCTAAAGGAAGCTGGTTGAAGGACAAAATGGCTGTCCTAGAAGGCAAGGTCTTCAAAGAAGATAACAAAACAGACCAAAAACAAATTGAATGGCAGTGAGAGAAGTGCAAGAATAAATATAAAAAAGCAAAGCACTGTAAGAAGATTCCTATATTTCTTTTACAGAAATTAACAATAGCAAATACAAGGATATTCTAAATAACAAAATGCATAATTTATGCAAATGAAGCATCAGAGTTGGGCCTAACTTTAGACTATTTTAGGACACAATTCTAAGAGTCAAGGTTGTAGCCTGAAGGAAAAGCTACCCAACACATAATCAAATGAAAACGCTTGAGAACCAGGGAACATTTTTGTACTGGATGCTTTTCAATGCCCTAAATTTAAGCAGTTGGATTTTTTTAATGCATATCCTATTTAACCTTTTGAAATGATGGATTTGCCTTCTAATGGGAAATCTGCATTTCATTGTAAAGATGGAACACAATGTCCTTGGCCTGTTTTCTATAGAAGTAGGCTCTCTTTTGTACTACATTCTTTAGCATATAGTAGAGACCAAAACTCCAGCAAGTTTTCATCAGATATTAAACAATGGAGAAATACACATATGTGCAGACAGAGAAATATAAAAAAACGTAGTTTCATTTCCAAAGAACTAAATGTCATTTATCTAAGACTTTTGAGGACATATTGCTAAATTATTTCCTAATCAAGAGTTTTCCAGACTGACAAAAAAAGAAGAAAAAGAAGATTCAGACTAATTTGTTTAAAGTTGTTAGTCAGATGGAGAATTAAATGCGAGAACCATGAAGCTATATGTCATGGATATCTCTAAAATTTTCAGTCCTTCTGGGAAGGTATGATGTTGTACTAAAATAACATCTTAAATATGAAATAGTTGAAATAAACAAAAGAAACAGAGGAGGAGAAAGGGTAAACAAGTATAATTTCTAAAATATAGTGAATCTTAACTACCTTAATTGAGACATTTGTTACATATTCTTTGTTAACTCTATAAACTTTCTAATAATTCACTGTTAAATATGGTAGCCTCCAGCTAAGGTGACTACCATGTTCTTGAAATGTAGCTAGTCAAATTGGGATGTGCTTAAGTGTTAAATACATACCAGATTTCAAAGATTTATTATGAGAAAAAGAATGAAAACTATATCATTAATACTTCTATATCAATTATATGTTAAAATGACAATACTTTGAATATATTGAGGTAAAGTATTATTAAACATAATTTCATCTGTACTGTTTTGAATGCAGCTGTTGGACAATTTTAAATGACATATGCGGCTCACGTTAACTTTCTACTGACAGTGATGAGCCCATGTACCTATCATCACATTCCTTCCTCTCACCCATCCAGTTTTCCTCTTCTGACCTCCCCATTTCTGCCATCAGGTATATTTATCCTTCTCCCAGTCACCCAGTCTGGAACCTCACTATCACTTCTGACATATTGTCTTCCATCGCCTTCTTTATTACAAGACTATACTGCATGGTGTTTGAAGCATTTGTCATAGCTCCCATTGTTTGACATTCCCACTACATTAATTCAGGTCCCTGGCATCTCACAAGCCTGCAATTATAAATGGCCTCCTATCTAGTCTTTTAGTCTTGTACTTCCTCTAACATCACCAGAGAGGGCAATTTTCTTAAACTACTCTGTCAAATTCATTCAGTTCAGTACAGTCGCTCAGTCATGTCCGACTCTTTGCGACCCCATGAATCGCAGCATGCCAGCCCTCCCTGTCCATCACCAACTCCTGGAGTTCACTCAGACTCACGTCCATCAAGTCAGTGATGCCATCCAGCCATCTCACCCTCTGTCATCCCCTTCTCTTCCTGTCCCCAAACCCTCCCAGCATCAGAGTCTTTTCCAATGAATCAACTCTTTGCATGAGGTGGCCAAAGTACTGGAGTTTCAGCTTTAGCATCATTCCTTCCAAAGAACACCGAGGGCTGATCTCCTTCAGAATGGACTGGTTGGATCTCTCTGCAGTCCAAGGGACTCTCAAGAGTCTTCTCCAACACCACACTTCAAAAGCATCGATTCTTCGGTGCTCAGCCTTCTTCACAGTCCAACTCTCACATCCATACATGACCACAGGAAAAACCATAGCCTTGACTAGACGGACCTTTGTTGGCAAAGTGATGTCTCTGCTTTTGAATATGCTATCTAGGTTGGTCATAACTTTCCTTCCAAGGAGTAAGCGTCTTTTAATTTCATGGCTGCAATTACCATCTGCGGTGATTTTGGAGCCCCCAAAAATAAAGTCTGACACTGTTTCCACTGTTTCCCCATCTATTTCCCATGAAGTGATAGGACCAGATGCCATGACCTTCATTTTCTGAATGTTGAGCTTTAAGCCAACTATTTCAGTCTCCTCTTTCACTCTTATCAAGAGGCTTTTTAGTTCCTCTTTACTTTCTGCCATAAGGCTGGTGTCATCTGCATATCTGAGGTTATTGATATTTCTCCCAGCAATCCTGATTCCAGCTTGTGCTTCTTCCAGCCCAGCGTTTCTCATGACGTACTCTGCATATAAGTTAAATAAGCAGGGTGACAATATACAGCCTTGATGTACTCCTTTTCCTATTGGAACCAGTCTGCTGTTCCATGTCCAGTTCTAACTGTTGCTTCCTGACCTGCCAACAGGTTTCTCAAATTCATTATAGACCTTCAAAACATTCACAGTTCTCCATTATTTATGGAAGAAGTTCCATGAAACTTCTTAATGTGAAATTGAAAAACACCTACAAATTGGTCTGATCCTGACTTGTCAATATCTCCTTTACTCTTTAGTAGGAAGTCTCCATTTCAACCAAATACACATTTGCCAACAGTCCTTTCCCAGCTTGATATACTCTTTCAACTCCCTATATACCAGTGTACTATCTAGAGTGCAGTTCAAGTTCTATCGTCTGTGCAAAGAGTTTTTCCAGAGTTTTAATTCTATGTCTGTATTAGTATCCCCTCTCTCCTTTCAATTCACACAACAGGTATGGTTTATTTTATTCACTTTAAATTATAGGTACGCCTTGGAGATATTACAGGTTTAGTTCCAGACCTCCACAACAGAGCCAATATCATAATAAAGCAAGTCAAATGATATTTTTTTGGTTTCCCAGTACATATAAAAGTTATGTTTATACTAAATGGTAGTCTATTAAGTGTGGAATAGCATTATGTTTAAAAAAAAAAAAAAACAATCTACTTACCTTAATTGAAAAGTACTTTATTGCTTAAAAATGCTAATCACCATCTGACAACGCAAGGTTGTCAGATAAAATGAGGTATGTGTGTATATCTTATATGAGACATCTTCATCTTGCAAATGCATTAATTTAAAAATTGCTGTCAAGATTGTTCATTTGGAACTCAGAATGTTCAGTTAATTTTATTGTTCAAGTAGGTTACACTTGCAAAGAAAAGCAAAAAAGTAGAGAATGTTTCTTTTTTTGGTAAATAAACAAGGAATAGAATTTGGTATTTTAAACATTTTATCTTTAATAGACATTTTGGAGGAAGCATTTGCAAAATTCTAGAGGAAGAGTTTTTAAATGTGGATCAAGAAAAAAATTTTCTGTATAAGTTTCAAAAGCTTCAAAAGCTGATGCCACTCATTCAGCACCATTCTTTTCTTCATTTTAAAACATAATACCTTTTCTTTTCTCAATATAAGATGGTTATCAGTACTACTGGTTCAAGATTGAGAAAGATGTATGACAGAGCTGTCTCCTGTCACCCTGTTTGTTTAGACTATATGCTGAGAACATTATGAGAAATGCCAGACTAGAAGAGTTACAAGCTGGAATCAAGACAAGCAGGGAAACAACCTCAGATATGCAGATGATACCATTCTAATGGCAGAAAGCAAAGACGAACTAAAGAGCCTCTTATAAGGGTGAAGGAGGAGAGCAAAAGAGCCAGCTTAAAACTAAATATTAAAAAAACTAAGATTATAGCATCCAGCCCATTATTTCATGGCAAATAGAAGGGGAAAAGGTGGAAGCAGTGACAGATTTCTTCTTCTTGGGCTTGAAGATCACTGCAGATGATGACTATAGCCATGAAATCAGCAGATGATCGCTTCTTAGCAGGAAAGCTATGACAAACCTAAGACAGTGTGTTGAAAAGCAGAGACATTACTCTGCTGACAAAGGTCCATATGATCAAGGCTATGGTCTTCCAAGTGGTCACATACAGTTGTGAGAGCTGGACTGTAAAGAAGGCAGAGGCCGAAGAATTGATGCCTTCAAACTGTGGTGCTGGAGAAGACTCCTGAAAGCCCTTAGACAGCCGGGAAATCAAATCAGTCAATCTTAAGGGAAATCAACCCTGAATATTCACTGGAAGGACTGATGCTGAAGCTGAAGCTCCAGTATTTCAGTCATCTGATGCAAACAGTCAACTCATTGGAAAAGTCCCTGATGTTGGGAAAGATTGAGGGCAGGAGAAGAGGGCATCAGAGAATGAGATGGTTGGATGGCATCACTGATGCAATGGACATGAATTTGGGCCAACTTTGGGAGATGGACTGGGACAGGGAGGCCGGGCATGCTGCAGTCCATGGGGTTGCAAAGAGTCGGACGTGACTGGGCAACTGAACAACAACAACCAGTACTATTTGTATGGAAGGCATCAAAGATGACAGGGATTCTTTTTTCAAAGACAGAGGGAATATGAGAGAGTGTGTATGTGTGTGTTTTCCTTGCAATAACTTGCCAAATGTTAGAAGAAAGAGGAGAAATATTGACAGAATAGGCCGAAGAAAGGAGGCTTTAATGTGTAAGAGTGCGGTCTGAGGTGGAAGTAATTAAACTATGAGTGACATAAGCAGAGGCTCAATATTGAGGGAGATGGGAATTAAGATATAGCCTCACAGTATATGTTCACTGACCTTGAAAGGAAACAAAAGGATCAATATGGGACAGATGTGGGGCCAGCAAGTGTCCACTGATAACCTCTAGCTTGCAGAGCACCATCAATATAACTTGGTTGCTGGAAGAAGCTATAGTGAGTATGAGGAAAGTGTTCAGTGTATGGAGGAATAACTCCTGAATGTGCAAAGGATTGGAAAGTCTTTATATACTTGGTGACTCATACATACAGAGTTTTAGAACTTGGGGAATATTCAAGTGGCCTTGGTTTGATAACTACACTGAAACATTTTACTTGTGCATCTTTCTCACTAATGGTGGTTTAGTTGCTAAGTTGTGTCCAACTCTTGCGACCCCATGGACTGTAGCCCACCAGACCCCTCTGTCCATGCGATCCTCCAGGCAAGAATACTGGAATGGGCTGTCATTTCCTTCTCCAGGGGATCAAACCCGGGTCTCCTGCATGATAAGGCACCAAAATCTTCAAGGATAAGACTGCGAATCCCTCCTCCTTTCTATATATTACAATGCCTAGCACAGTGATCACTGAAATTTATGTAGCGTAAATTATAAACATTTGTTGAATTAATTTGAGAATGTCTAATAATTAAAGTCAAATGCTGAGTAAAATATTTGGATAGTTATATATATTTTGATAATCAAATTAAAATTCTATGGAAAAAAACCTGTATAAGATGCTTAACTGTCATTGCTTTTGATCATTAAAACTTTATAACATTTAGACTGACTACCATGTTTATTTTTACCTCTGCCTGTGTTTGTATTGCTTCTACTTGCTAGGAATGTCTCTTTTCTGCAAGAAGGCAAATACTAATGATCTTGAAATTTATGTGAAGTGCTACCCCCTCCATGAAGCCTACTCTGATGATAGCAAGTCATAGACCTCTATATAGTTTTCAAATTTTCTATAATTTTTGTCATAGGCTATATAGAATAACCCTGGAGAAGGGAATGGCAACCCACTCTAGTATTCTTGACTGGAGAATCCCATGGACAGAGGAGACTGGCGAGCTACAGTCCACGGTCACAAAGAGTCAAACAGGACTGAACGACTGAGCACACACACACATATAGAATAAAACTGCCTATTTATGTTCAGCTTGCCTCTTCAAGTAGATTGGAAGCTACTTGAGGGTAAGGACTGTGTTATAACTCATTTACATTTAACAGCTATTATACTGTTACATATATGGATATTGGTTAGCAAAATTTTGATTGTTGATGATACATTACAAATAAAATACCAACATGATGGAATTTTACTATTATGTTGTACCCGTACTATTTTTACCATTATGTCTACCTATGTGCGTGTGTGCGTGCACGCATTCAGTCATCTCCAGCTCTTTGCGACCCCAGGGACTAGAGCCCACCAAGCTCCTCTGGCCAAGGAATTTTCTAGGTAAGAATAGTAGAGCAGGTTGCCATATCCTTCCCCAGGGGATCTTCCCAACCCAGGGATCAAACCTGTGTCTTCTGTGTCTCCTGCATTGGTGGGCAGATTCTTTACCACTGAGCCACCTGGGAAGCCCCATGTCTACCTATACTCTTATGTTAAAAATGATCCAAAAAGATGCGATATGAAAACTTATTTCTAAGTTCTCAAAAACTGATTTTGAATTAATTTACAGCATTTTGCTTAATATCATACAGTTTATTAGGTAAAGTTTTACTAACCTAGAACAATATATTTGATTTGATTAATAAAAAATCTTGTGGCCTAAACATATAAATATACTGTGACAATCCAATACACTTCGAAACAATACAAAAACAAAATTCAGCAGCTATGCTGATCTTAGAGGTACAAACTGATACAAAGTTTTAAAAAAATGACAGAACATAAAGGAGACTAGATTATAAAAGACTAGAGAAAAATACATTTAAAAGATAGTAATGGCACCAAGTATATCTTTGAAATAGGTAATAATGGTTCTAAATCTATTTTTTAAATATGTGAATTTTGTTATAATTCTTCACTGGATTGCTCTAACATTTTAAAACATCATGGCATACGACACAGCAATCCCACTGCTGGGCATACACACCAAGGAAACCAGAATTGAAAGAGACACGTGTACCCCAATGTTCATCGCAGCACTGTTTATAATAGCCAGGATATGGAAGCAACCTAGATGTCCATCAGCAGATGAATGGATAAGAAAGCAGATGAATGGATAAGAATGGTACATATACACAATGGAGTATTACTCAGCCATTAAAAAGAATACATTTGAATCAGTTCTAATAAGGTGGATGAAACTGGAGCCTATTATACAGAGTGAAGTAAGCCAGAAAGAAAAACACCAATACAGTATACTAACGCATATATATGGAATTTAAAAGATGGTAATGACAACCCTGTATGCGAGATAGCAAAAGAGACGCAGATGTATAGAACAGTCTTTTGGACTCTGTGGGAGAAGGAGGAGGGGGATGATTTGGGAGAATGGCATTAAAACATGTATAATATCATATACGAAATGAATCGCCAGTCCAGGTTCGATGCAGGATACAGGAAGCTTGGGGCTGGTGCACTGGGATGACCCAGAGGGATGGTATGGGGAGGGAGGTAGGAGGGGGGTTCAGGATGGGGAACACGTGTACACCCGTGGTGGATGCATGTTGATGTATGGCAAAATCAATACAATATTGTAAAGTAAAAAAATAATAATAACAAAAAGATTAAAAAAACATAAATAAAAGAAAAATGTAAAAAAAAAATCATGGCAATTTCTCAGGCTAATAAATAATCTGATTAGAAAAAGATTCCACAATAGACTAGCGGAATATTTCATGCTGCGGAGGATAGCTGTGTCTCACTAGAGGAAAGATTCTTAGTTCTGACCGTTCCTCTTCTCATACTTTATATCATGTGCATTCTCTATAACACATTTTTCATATTGTATACTCCTAATTTATTAAATGCCTCTTGTCCTACTTGAAAATTGACATTTGTTCTTTCTCAGTGTTGTACCATTCTGCTAGCAACATATGGAACATTCCTGTGACACAACTACACTGACAATGTGTGAAGGCCACAGAGGGGGTACTGTGGTGCCAGCTGAAGGAGGAGACAGAATGACGGGGCAACCAAGAACCTTGCCCGAAAACAGGGTGGTAGCCCACAGATCAGTACAAGTTGAAAAGATCCCTCATCCAGAGGTTCTAAATGTTTTTTTTCAGAATCCTGAAAACTCATGAGATACTGTGGAACATTCAATTATTATGATTTGCTTGCTGCTCCAGAGACAATAATGTTGATCAATATTCTTTCCCCAACAATGTTTTCTTTTATCCCTGGTACACTGTGGCCAGAATGTTTGCAAACAAGGAAACTGGAGACATTATCCTGGGTTTCTGGGTGGGGATCAGGGCCAAGAAAAATGTGATGTCCCCGTGAGTAACTGACACAAGAGTTATGAAAGCATACATATTCTTCATGCTTCCTACTCTCACCTCATCTCATTTTCCAAGATGACTTCAGAGTAAATTCAATCTCAACACACCCACTGCACCAACCACAGTACTCCCGCTTTTCAGGAAAGTCAATGCATTTTCGCTTTCCACATGGGACACATCTAGTCATACCCTCTTGTCTTCATCTAAACGCTTTCCTCCACTAAAAATACTGCTGCCTATTTGCCACTCTTGGTTCTCTTCCCTCAAAATTCCTGCAAAAGATTATCTGGCTCAATGTACATTTTTTCTTTTTCTTCAAGTATATAGATCTCATTTCTCTATCTTTCTATCTTTTCCTTTCCCATCCTATTTGTAGACTTATTTTCAAGTCAATGATATTCTTTAAAAAATTCTGACATCAAAGCCCACTATATTAAGTAGATTAAAAAGTGTAGCTCTTTTCTCATAGGAGTGGGGCTATGAGAAAACCTGCCCATTAAGAATCATTGTCTCCTGACATTTCTGCTAAGAAATGTAGTCGCAGTGACCAAGGACAAAGGTCCGTATAGTCAAAGCTATGGTCTTTCCAGTAGTCCTGTACAGATGTGAGAGTTGGACCATAAAGAAGACTGAGCACCAAAGGACTGATGCTTTCAAATTGTGGAGAAGATACTTGAGAGTTCCTTGGACAGCAAGAAGATCAAGCCAGTCACTCCTAAGGGAAATCAACCCTGAATACTCTTTGGAAGGACTGATGCTGAAGCCCCAATACTCTGCCCACCTGATACGAACAGCCTACTCACTAGAAAAGACCCTGATGCTGGAAAAGATTAAAGGCAGAAGGAAAAGAGGGCAACAGAGGGTGAGATGGTTGGGTAGCATCACCAATTCAATGGACATGAACTTGGGGAAACTTTGGGAGACGGTACGGGACAAGGAGACCTGGTGTGCTGCAGTCCATGGGGGTCACAAAGTCAGAAACAACTTAGCAACTGAACAACAACAACAACACAGGCCTGGCTCTTTAGATCCTATTTTCAGAATCTGGTCCACCTGCCAGCCTTATTCTCCAGATGTCCCCACAGTGCCAGGGCTCTCCTCTCACTTCCAGCCAGAATTTGAGTCACCTCACTCCTTTAAGTCCCCTACACCAAGTAGTTCCATCCAGATCCCTGTGACTTCTAACTGGGCAAACTTATCTCTCAGAATCATGGATATAATCTAGCAAGTCCTTCTAGTTCAAACCACTCATGCCATGCCTGGCTTGCCTGATTGGGCACTTTGATGTGTCCACCAGAAACTCATGCAAGTATGCAGTGCTCCTGAAAGAGCAAAAGCCCCTGGTATGGCCAGGCACAGCATTCAGGCCTCCTCTACCATTGCTGGGATTCCTTACACCCAGATCTGACCCCTCGACAGAACTCGTGTGCTTGGTTTGTACGAAATGACTTTGTACTTTTGTCTCATTGTCTAAGTGTCCAAATGTTCCACCTAAGTGTGTTCATGCTCTGCCTTTCCAACTGCAAGGTAAACTAAGGGAAAGAGCAAATCTATTACTATTATTACCTTTATTATTACTTTTGTTAATCATTTTATGCAGCTTGCTCCTCTTCTGCTCTGCAACTATGTCCTGACTTCCTATCAAAGCATCAAGCCCTTGAAGGAAGCAACTGTTTCCTTTTTATTTTTGGTTGCATGATTGACATTCTACAAAGTGCTGAACGCACATATGCCTGAGTCCCCTCTTAGGCTGGCATGGTGTTCTGCTTATATTAAAGACTCAAGAGACAATGACTGACTTATAAAATAATCAACATATCAAAGAAAAAGGCTATAAAATATTGAGAATACCATACTACTAGTTCCACATGCTGTTGAAAACTAAAATCTGATGTTTATTGCTATTAAAAAGTTATAACTACAGAGATGTACAAAGTATGAAACTCATAAACTACCCATATTTTTAGTTGGGCTTTAATATCCTTCTTTAATCTAAATTAAATTTTGAGTAGTAAACAGACTTTGTGAGCCAGCATGCTGCTAGTAAATATTACTTCTTTAGATTTTTCTCTTGGGCACTGAAAAAACTGTCCATGTATACCTTTGATGAGCTTCCTTGGAGGCCCCCAACACTCCACAGTTTATATGTATCAGCTTCATGGCTGCCCCTCTGCATGTACTCAGATCCTTAAATGGGACTACACACTGGAATATCTCTATTGGGTAATGGGAAATATAGTATATTTGCCATTACCCAATTGGACTCTGCTCTTTTCCTAGTTCCTTCTCTTTCTTTAGAGTCCAATTAAGTCTTCACCTCCTCCAGGAAGCCTGTCTGGCCATAAAAGCCCACTGGAGGGCTCCCTCCTCCATTCTCATGGCATTCTTGGGCAATACCACTTTTTTATTTGTTTTTTGCACTTGGTGTGTGTGTGTATATATATATATATATATATATATAGCTCTATAATTTCAAGTACATCTAGTACCCTTAAAATGTTGACTCCTTTTACCCCTGACTAAAAAAGTACTTTCACAATTTGAAAGTGAGAACATTAATGATTTTATTATTAAATGTTTATATTTAATTAATCCTTATATTTAAAGCAATATTCATGAGTATTTGTACATACCAGATTGACAATGTAAAAGACAGATTATAATGAATGCACTAAAGAATAAATTTCATGGACTTATGGTTAAGCATAGCAGATTGATTGCATGCATATACAGCCTCTCCCTTCTCTGAACCTTCTATGATACCAGTAAAAGAATAAAAAAATAATAATCCACAAGGACCAAAAAAATAGAAGGGGAAAAAACAGTGGACAAGAGATTTCCCAAAGGCTTTGTAAGAGAGAAAGCAGACAGAGGAGTATTCATTAACTTTCAGGCTTCCCTGGTAGCTCAGCTAATGAAGAATCTGCCTGCAGTGCGGGATACCCAGGTTTGATCCCTGGTTTGGGAAGATCCCCTGGAGAAGGGAACTGCTACCCACTCCAGTATTCTGGCCTGGAGAATTTCAGGGACTGTATAGCCCATGGGGTCACAAAGAGTTGGACAGGACTGAGTGACTTTCACTTTCACAGAAAGGAGTTATCTCCTCCTAACACCTAGACAGGGAGAGAAGGAGAAGCCAACCCATTTGGGTCCTGTCTTGCCCTTGGAGGCACTGGTACCCAACATGAGGGGATACAGTTATGGAGCTGACGAGGACAGGATCAGATAAAGCCCTATCCAGAACAACTGATGACATGGGGCCCCTCCCTCCCAGTATGGCAGCCCATTCCTAAACCCCAGCAGGAGACCAGAGGCTTTTCCCTACAGAAAAAAATAATACAAAAGAAGTTCTGGATCCAGGGGACAGCAAATATGGGATAAAAACAAGAGAACTTAGTGAAAATCTTTATACTGAAATATTATCCCTCAGTCCCCTTTCCTGCCTTCTCCCAGAATGCCAGCAACCAGATGGATGCCTATGCCTCTGTCAGGCAGGATATTGACTGTTCTTCTCTGGGAAGCTAAATAAGATTCAGAGAAAATGCTTTGTATTCTAACATTTCAAGGAAAAAGCCAGCTTGCTACTTGATCATCTTATAGGGAGATCCATATTCCGCAAGCCTCACTCACACATAGAATTTCCAAGTAACTGAATGGTACAAAAGCATCAGGGATATATATATCACAGCTATTAACTGAAGTGGATTCTGAGGATGGATTGTCTCGATACCCACTCCAATTCCCTAGTAACATTTGAGTTCAATTCAAAATTCTCCTTCCCTTCCCAACCTTGCTATTACAGCGGGGGCTCCAGATAAGACAGTGTCAACCCATCTGATGCGCTCATGCCAGACTTTGATTCAGAAGTGAGTCACATAGGAAAGAGGCAGAGACTGTGGCACGGGTTTTGTTGGCCTGGATCATGGCAGAAGTGGCATGGCTCTGGATCCAGAGGCTGTATAATACAGGGTAGCTTCCTGACTGTGAGGCCTCCACACTGGTCGGGGCAACAGGTCCCTGGCAACCTCAGTTCTGAAATTTAATTTGGAGAACCATTCCTGGAAACTCAGACTATTTCTGGAATATTTCCCCACCAAAGGTTCTTTGAGCAGTATATCCCATTTAATTAATGTTTTTCTGCTTAAAGTAGCTAGAGTAGATTCTGTTGTTGATAATTAAGAACTCTGAAAATACAGTAGCAATATCTAGTCATCATGTCTTATTATGTCTTAGCAAAAATGAATACCCAGTAAAGCAGAACAATAGCATTTCTCATTTTAATAGTCATTAAAAAAAGAAAAACTACACGAACTGATTATTAGCATGAATATATATGAGTGTGAGCATGAGTGTGAGTGTGAGTATATGTGTGTGTGAGAAAGGGGAGGGCTATGAAGATATGAATTTCTAGGACTTTTCACTCAAGGAAAGAGTCTTTAACCATATATATATCTCATATATATATGATATATATATCTCATATATATATGATATATATATCTCATATATATATGATATATTTATCTCATATATATATGATATATATATTTCTTATATATATAAGAAATAACGTGTATGAGACATTTTAAATTGAAAATTCAAAGGGTAGGTGAGAGCATTTGAGCACCTCCGTAAGAAATAAAATAAGGCAACCAATGTGAGTAAAACAGAAAGAAAAATTCCTGGCTGTGTGAATGCTCATAAACTACTACAACTACCTCTATAATTAACTGCAGTGAACTACATGGGTTCAATTTTCTCTACTAGTAAGCTAAGTACAGGGACTTTGTATTTTATATCTTTTAAGTTACTAGGAAGGAAAAAATGTACTAGCAAGGCAAAACATATTGCAAGCACTTTAAAATTAGCATATTTCAAATGCTTAATGGTCTCATTTCCTCACTTCTTTCTTTGTGCCAAGGTAACACAATTTATTTTTTTTTTTTAAAGAGAAAGTTGCAAGTTTGGAGTAGTGACTAGTTTACATTAAAAAGGTACGTGATATGATATGAATTCCTGGTAGTAATATCCCTCAATTTTGACTTCTGTGGCTGCACATTAAGTTACAAAGTGAATTTAAGAAACCCCACAAACTATGAAATTATGCTTACTTTGTAATGCTTTCAAGTGCATATTAATCACATAGAACTCTACATGCATAACCCTTGGAGTATAACTGTATTAAATAAAAGTGTTATTTTGGCTAAGTATACCATACATGTGTAAAAGTTCAACTCAATAAAAGTACCTTGTTTACAAATGCCGCATAATTTTTACTTATCTGAGAAAAATGGAGGTCAAGAAGGCATATACAAATAAAATCCTCTGACAATTCCCAGAACTCAATGGTTTAAACTTTACTCCCAGCATTTGTCACTAAGCAACAAACAAAAATCAAAGCTTAATTTTGCCCTCTCTCCCCTATCATCTAAGCAAAGAAACATTCAAATACAGGCAACACCAAGAAAAAAGCAAGAAGACTAAGCAGTCAACCGATTAGTGAGCTTTTCTGAAGTCCTTTGCATTAAATCCCTCCACTGCTTTCCACTGATATTAACAGGATTCAGTGAGGTTCCTTCTGAGGGAAATGAAGGAGAGCAGACTGGAGTACCCTGTCCTCTGTACTTTAGTGAGAGTCCTTCTCCCTGTGTCCTAGGGAGTGTTGATTCAAGATGGGAACAGGGAAAGAGGGGCCCCTTCCACACGTCTTCTGAGATGCAGCCTTGGACTTGGACAAGATGACACTTGGCTGCATTGCTCTGAGCACAGCTGGTGGTCTGTGTACTGCTATTAGCTCAAATGCATGTCTATCCAGAAACAGGCTTTTGACAAGGGAAAGAGAACTGGAATAGTTCTTATCCATTAATCCTAATCATGACTCCTAGTCTGGTCTCTGCGGGAAGGGTGATGAAGAGAAAAGTAGTTAGCACGGAGAAGGAGAAAGGAGCAGGAGGAGGAAAGACAGAGAGATTTAAATGACTTTTAGAAGAAACCAAAAGAGTACTCTCTGCTTTTGCTGCATGCACAGAAGGCTCTACCCCCAGACTCTGAGAAACAACGACCAGTACGTCAAGGGAAAAGACATACGCAGTTTGGAATTAAGACACAGGGGTTTACATCTGAGCTCTAGCACTACCCATGTCAACCTAGGCAAATAACCAGATTTCTGCAGGCTTATTTTATCTCCGTATGTTGATGATAATTCATGCTTCACAGTGGGTATGATGATTAAATGAGATCTTGTAGAAGTCTGTGCATTCAGAGATTCCTAATATTTGTTTACCTTTCCTTGGGGATCATCTTATTAGCCATCATCTTCCCACCAATAAACATAGTAATGTGGGCATCAACATATTTACTACAGTAAGCATTGACACTTGTAAGCTATAGAACTGTGAGGGAAATGAGTTAATTACATGCTCAGGAGCTAAACACACATTAAACAATGTGTTTATCACGTGAATAATATCGAGCTGGGAGAATGTCAAACAGAGAAACAATATCAACAACTCTGCTGATTTTAAACTCTGTTGAATTTAAACTCTGCTTTCTTACTCAATGAAGGCTTATAAGAAATCCAGAACTATCCAACTATGTCCATATCCCGAGAGAGGAAACGTGACTACAGGCTAAGGGTGATACTAATTCCTCTCCCTCACTCCCACAATGGATTACACTGAATAGATCAAGGAAATGACTTGGAGGGAGTACAAGTTCTGAAAGAAATACAAAAATGAAATTCCATAATTAAAGAATCATCTATCTGTAATACAAATAAACTCTCATACTTTAAAAAATGTAAACAAGAGTAGCAAAACAAGCTAGGAAACTAAAAAGTAGGAAAGGTTTGTTTTCTTTCCCCAAACATCTTCTATTTAAGTAGTTTCTCTATGGGTTCCACACCAAGATGGCCTGGGTTGACTGCTTTATTGCTGCTTAGTTTGTAAATTCCCCCCTCTGCTACATCCCCAAGAAAGCTCTCCCTCCCATTTGTCCTGTATATTACCAACTAGATTTTAAAAGCCAAGAGTGGGGGCTCTGTTTACCACTAGATTGCTGATACAAGTAGATGTTAATACTTAACACATGGTGATTTATGATGATATCAAACTCACCTCTACTATGTCTTGTTATGCTAGACTTTGTTTCATGCATGATTACATTCATAATAAATTAATGTCAGCTAGAAAATCAATTATTATTAATTCTTCCCAGATAATATATTTGTATGTTTATTTATTTTAAATATTTATTTATTTGGCTGTGTGAGGTCTTAGTTGTGGCACTTGGGGCATTAACTCTCTAGTTGTGGCATGGGGCTTAGTTGCTGCAAAGGATCAAACCCATGTTCCCTGCATTGCAAAGCAAATTCTTTAGCACTGGACCACCAGGAAAGCTCCCTTTGCATTTTTTAATAGAAAACATAAGGGAACTTTGATATCCAAACAGTCAGGGTGAAGAATACTGGATTAAACTGGGTACTTCAATTCTTCTACCTGAAAGGACTGAGTCATTCAAGTGTTTTAGTTACTTGGTAGGCCTGAGGTCCTTGAGCTGCCTTTAAATCATTCTAGTAGGGAGCTGCCTAGTCCAGGGCTGGACCAGAAAACTCTGGCTGCATGTATACCTGTGATGGATTCATTTTGATATTTGGCAAAACTGATACAATTATGTAAAGTTTAAAAATAAAATAAAATTAAAAAAAAATAAAATAAAATAAATTACCTTAAGGCATGGGAAAAAAAAATAATAAAGCAGTATATTTAGGGTAATTTTCTCCAATTAGTCTCCTGACCCCCAGAGTCTGTGAGGTCTTGTGAGAATTAAAAATAACATGTGGTGCTGGTATTTAATAAAAAACGAAGATCATGGCATCCGGTCCCATCGCATCATGGCAAATTGATGGGAAACAATGGAAACAGTGACAGACTTTATATTCTTGGGCACCAAAATTACTGTGGATGGTGACCACAGCCATGAAATTAAAGACACTTGCTCCTTGGAAGAAAAGCTATAACAAACCTAGACATTGTATTAAAAAGCAGATATTACTTTGCCTACAAAGGTATGTATAGTCAAGCTATAATTTTTCCAGTAGTCATGTATGGATGTGAGAGCTGGACAATAAGAAAGGCTGAACACTGAAGAATTAATGCCTTCAAACTGTGGCATTGGAGAAGACTCTTGAGAGTCCCTTGGACTGCAAGGAGATCAAACCCGTCAATCAGAAAGGAAATCAACCCTGAATATTCATTGGAAGGACTGATGGTGAAGCTGAAGCTTCAATACTTTGGCCACCTGATGGGAAGAGCTGACTAAATGGAAAAGACCCTGATGCTGGGGAAGATCAAAGGCAGGAGGAGAAGGGGATGACAGAGGATGAGATGGTTGGATGGCATCACTGGCTCAATGGACACGAGTTTGAGCAAATTCTGGGAGATGGTGAAAGACAGGGAAGTCTGGTGTGCTGCAGTCCATGGGGTTGCAAAGAGTTGGGCATGCCTAAGCTACTGAACAACAACAACAAATCTAATAAAATTAGTAAAACTTTTCTGAATTGTCACTTTATAAGTGAACACTGGCACTCACTTTTAGTGCCTGTGCACTAAAGTGTGCACTAAAGTGTGCACTAATAGTACTTTATGGAATACTAATGAAAAAAAAGAGCAGAGACACATGTCAACATATCAATTAGGTACATTCCTTCAATGGCATCACAGTGCCCTGGGTGGATGGAGGCTTCATTTCAGTAGGATAAAACTTGCAGGAGGATGGTGGTGGGGTCAGATAGCACAGGGTATACTGATCTCAAAATACCCTATGCCTGGCAGTCAGAGCACATTCCTGTTGACTAGCTAATGAGGTTTCCCAAAAGGTCATCATATCTCATGTAAATGTTATTTATCAATCAGAGTTTCTCGGTAATAGAGTTCTGTTTGAACTTGATTGGCTTTGTTTTTTTCAAGTAGAATGATAAGCATAAGCTATTTATATATTTGTAGATATTTAAAATAAAACAATTTTGTACTCATACATAAGTAATATTATGAAAAAAATGTTTGTCTATGTTCATAACTGATGAGGTTTTTTTTCTTTAAAGGGTGTTTGCATGTTACCCAAGTTTGAGAAACACTGGGTTAGGTAAAGCATGTTTGGAATTCTCTTAAAAGGGGTAACATGTTCAAAATAGGTACAAACAAATGACCTTGACTTATAAATATCTTGGAGCATAGCTTAGGGATTGCTTTAATTTCTACTTGCCCTCAGCAGGACTGGGAGAAAAAACACAATTCTGGCTCTCAGAACCTGGGAGGCCCAGCCTTGGCTGGAACATATATTGAGTGTCCTTGTGGGGACTGTTTTTCTGCTCTGTGTTTCAGTTTCACTATAAGTAAAGCAAGAATAATAATACACAAACGCAATCCTTAAATTAAAAAATGAAAATAAATAAATGTAACTTTATGGGAACAAAGGGGCAATAGATGAAAAAAGCATTTTCATTTTTTGAGAAAAAGAAGGTACTATTTAAAAGAGTAACTCTGGAAAATATCTCAACAATATGTGTCTAATTCATGCTGACATGTGTAATTGAACCTATGTTTAATGTTTGCTGCAAATTATCTGCTTCCTTTAAGAAGCTGGGTTGGTAAAAATGCTGAGCGGTATGGTTCAAAAATAGAGCAGTGGAAGAATTAGGGCTACCTGGGAAAAGACACAATAAGGCTGGGCCCTTAACAAAAGAAGAATGGGTGAATCAAAGAAACAGGAAGGGAAAACACAGTAGAAAAAAGTGCTGCTAAGGATAAGAAAAGACCTCATCAAGAAGTTGGTAGAAAGTAATAGAAGGAACTGGAGGTTATAGAAATTTCCACATCTAGAACTCATCACACAGACAAAGGTTAACACAGACAGGACCAGACCAATAAAGACTCAGAACAACCCAAAGAGAGATAAACAACATAAATAGAATATTGAGTTTTATCCCGCTTTAGATGACAGAGTGTATACTCTCCTTTTCCCTGCCCCATCTCCCCTCCCCCCTCCTCCTTTTCTTACTCATGCTAAACTTAAACACTGAGTTATTTCTAATTAGATTTAATGGTTACTCACAATTACTCTTTCATTATTCAAAATAATTAAATTTCAATATATAAAAAGATCTCAGATCCCTTCTTACTTTAACTGTGTTAACAAATAGTATCACACACTCAAAATAAGAGTGGTGAGAACTATACTGCTTTCCTCTAATTTAAGCAGCAAGATCCACCCTCCTCAAAAAAAAAGAAAAAAAAAAAACCAAAAACCTCAGTTCTTAAGCATAACAAAAATGCTGTGCTTCCCTGGTGGCTCAGCATAAAGAATCTGCCTACAGTGCAGGAGATACATGGGTTTAATCCCTGGGTCAGGAAGATCCCCTGAAGAAGGGCATGGCAGCCCACTCCAGTATTCTTGCCTGGAGAATCCCATGGACAGAGGAGCCTGGTGGGCTATAATCCATGGGATCACAAAGAGCTGGACACTATGAAGAAACTGAGCATGCACAGCACACACAACAGAAATGTTGCCAAGTTACTTAATAACTTTAATTTTTATAGGTTCATCAGGGAAGCCTTCCTTGACATGGAAGTGACACATACAGTTTAAAAGATCATTTGACCACTTTTTGTGGAGTGTGAATCAGGGAGGGCCAAGAGTAGGAATAGGAAACCAAGCAGGAGATGAAATGCAGTAGTGCAGGAAAGAAACAGGGGTCTTTCCAACTAGGATAGCAGTTGAAAAGGAAGTGACTGGGTTTGGGGAAAGGTTGTGGAGAAGAGCAGTTGTTGGCAAACCACAGCCCAGAGGGCTAAATCTGGCCTTAGCTTATTTTCATATGGCCCTAATAGTCAAGAATGATTTTTACCATGTTGAATGGTTAAAAAAAAAAAGAGAAAACCATTTTCATAAATGGTTATTTAAAAAATGTGACAGAAACCACATGTGGCCTACAAAGCCTACAATATTTACTATCTGTCTCTTACAGAAAAGGTCTGACAAACCTTGGAATAGAGTCAGCAAATCATGAACTCAAATCAGGTGGCGGGAGGAATGAAGGATAGATGGGAATGAAGGAAAGTGCCCCTGCTTTTAAATTGAGCAAGCAGGTGATGAACACACCCTCTCCACTGCAGCCAATCAGTCCTCTTGCTGCCTCCATTTTATCCTTTACATGTTTTTGTTGTTGGACTTCTTTCACTGTCATATTTATTTACTTATATGTCTGCCTCCCCTCCCTGGCAGTGACTTATTTAAGTAACTCTATTTTCTCTCAGTATTTACCACACCCAGCTCTGTATAAGACCCATGCGCCATAACTACTGAATATAATTGAACTGATATATTAAATTCATTTTTAGTAGTGCTAGTAATAACATCGATGTCTTAAGGAATTAAAAAACCTCAATTGATTTTCTTAGTGTATAAGAGTTTATATAGCATTTTTGCAACCTCTCTGTTCCTTATTATAACTTTATACATTGATATTACAATAGGCCTCAATGAAGAGTTCTCCCTACCCCATAAAACATTATATTTTATGTTTATTTACTTATATTTAAAATTCTAAGATATAAGCATCCTTTAATGTGAACTAAAAGCTATCACTTTGAAAGGAATGACTAGAAAAAGAAAAACAGAATGAAAAAAAATTGCATGATGGAGTATTATGAAATAATAAATAATAAAAAGCAAGAAAGAAATTCCAGGTATTAGAATGACAATCAGGGCATCTGGATTAGGTGTAAGTAGAGTGGTGAGAAAAATAAAGGAATCAAAGGTGGACTTGTATGTTTGCCTGTTACTAAAACAAAGAAGACTATGGGACATGGAGGTTGAATTCTGTCTTGGAAAGTTAAATTTAAAATGCTTTTTTTTTTTTAAATTAATTTTATTTTATTTTTAAACTTTACATAATTGTATTAGTTTTGCCAAATATCAAAATGAATCCACCACAGGTATAAAATGCTAATTAGGCATTCAAATATATATATATATATTTTTTCAAAAGGTAGGTAGATATTTTAATCTGGAGTTCTTACATGTGTCAAGATAATAGGATATTGACAACCATGAGAAGAGCTGTTTTGGGGGAGGATGGGAACAGAACCTGCCTTAACTGTGTTGAAGCAAGTTAAAGAGAGAATGAAGAAATAGAGGAACTATTATAGACATTTTATAGAAATATTATAAACATTACAGTCCATGAGAGATATTCCCATGGACATTTAACCTTCAAGTTGTTATAAAAAATAAGAAATGGCACATAAGAAAATACCATTCACTTGAAGGAACATTCTAACTTTATTAAAGCATTCTATTAGTACATATATATTTTTTCCTACTTTTCAAATATCATGTGTCCTACATGATAGTGGATTTGAAGTCATTAAACAAAGTGTCCTTTCTTGGAAACAAGAGAGCACTAGAAGGTGGGAGATTCCCTACAATGTGGTCAATTCCCTGAAACACTATGCAAACTTTTGTAAATGCACATATATTGTGGGGAGGAAGTAGGGGGAACATAGCTTTAGTCAAATTCTCAAAAATCAACTGGGGTAGACAGTAATACCATGAACTCCTGCTGTGGTGAGGAAAAGAGGTCTATAATTCAATGGAATTCCATAGGTGTGTTATCACATGCACAATCTTGTTCAATGGATAAAAGGCAATTTTTTTAGCTTGGACGCCAAGCAAGAGCATTCAAGCCAAAAAGCAAAAACTCCAGCTCATTCTCACAGTGGGCAGAGCTTAGCAGACATGCTGTTCTCAGAATGGAGGCCAAGCATGAAACATCACAACATGGCAAGAGCCATCACCAGGGTGACCAGTTAAACAGGTTCATAGCTTCGACTACACCAGACAAGGAAGTAAAGAATGAAACAAAATTCTAGAAATACTTGAGATGGAGCTTTAAACATGTACAAAAGCAAGAGATGAGCGTTTTCTGTACATAGGTAGTGAACTTATACAAGTATGTGATGTCCTAGCACAGATCAGCACAGGATGAGAACACTGGCACATACAGAGAAGAATCAGCACAACTTGGACAATGAAAGCAGCATTCTCCTAACCAGTTACTTAATGAGGAGATGCTGGAAGTTTACATGCGAACCCCAATCTGTGTGTGTGAGTGTGTCTATTTTATTATACTCTACTTTGTGGTAACACATATATATAGATATCTATCTATATGTTTGTAATAAAAAGGATATAGTTCTTATTTTGTACCATGAACTCAATCATTCTTCATATAGTTTTTAATTAAACATCTGAGTTTTAAAATTCTAAAAGTTATTGCTAGAATTAGATCTTAAAAATAGGGTGGGCCTAATCTGATTGCTATTGACAACATTTTGTATGTAGAGTGAAAGAAAGACTTAACAATTTTACCTTACAGAAACCTGCCTTAGTCAGGCATATTTCTGCCTGAGTGTGCTATTCATTACAAATAAGTGCTACTGATGCACGCACGCATGCACACACACATATACAGTATTCATTGACCTTTTAATTGTCATTTGATCTTACTGATTTTATCAGATTTAATTGTTCAGAACATGTATTTCAATTACCTGTTTCACCTCTGTCATTCCTACTAGATAATAAGTCCTTGTGGAGTAGAGAACTGTTTCTACTTATAACTTTGTCCATAATAGGTCTCAATAATTGTTAGTTAGATGAATGGGAATTAAGCATAATGATTGTTTGGCTGAATTTAGAGTATTTATTTTTTAACCCTAGTGAGTCTGCATATTCAAGGACTTGAGTTGTGTTTCTTCTTTAGATAAGATTAGAAAAATAATGAAAACCTAACTCTTCAAATAATTTATAGTGAAATCTTGGCCAAACAAGTTTTGTTGTTGTTTGTTTGTTTGTTTTGTTAAATGGAAACTGTATGTAGGTAAGAGATGTTTGAGCTGCTTGGAAAAATTGTCCTCTGTAATGAAAATGGCAAAAGGAGTGGTCCTTGATGACAACTGTCAGTAGAAATTTTTATATTTTTCTTCACAAAATAATATTGTTTCTACTAGCATTAACAAACTTCTTTTCTTTATCCTATAACACAGGATTTTCAAACATTAAAAGTTTGGTGAAAGTTTTTTTAAAATTTATATTCACACTGCAGACTCGTGTCAGATGGTACTGCAAAATTAATAATTAAATGAATTATACCTACCTAGGGTATTCACTAGGAAAATCTGAGAATAAACCTAACCGTAATGTGCAGTGCATAAAATGAGAAACAGATCTTGAATAGAAAACTCTAATATTTAAAGTTACAAATTCTCCTAAAATTAAATACCTATAATGTAATCTTAAGAGAAATTTTTCAATATAATTTTGTGAGAGTTAACTTGACAAAATGATTCTAAATTTCACTTGGGAGAATAAACAGTTGAGAGTAGCCAGGAAATTTCTAAAACATAACAAATGTAACAGAAGTAACCACCCTTCAAACATTAAAATTCAATATAAAAATTAGTGATAAACATCATATGACTGTTATAAAAGCCTACCAGCAGATTAGCCGAATAGAAAAGAACATAGAAGGGTAAAATATATCTGAGAATTTATTTTGTGATAAAGGTGACATTACAAATCAGACTTTCAAATAAACAACTTTAGAAGAATTGACTTCCACCCTCCCTCCCAAAACTTAAAGTTCAAGAGTACAGATAATTCTGGTAAGATTGGAGTGAAAAAAAAAAACTCCCAACTTTTGATATGTGACATAAAACTTGAAACTATAAAATGTCTCATGGATATGAAATATTTCTTCATGACAAAACAATGGACAAAACTGAAAAGCAGATGACAATTTGAGAAGAGGTACTGGGAACATATATGACTAAAAATTAATATTAAGAGAGCTTCAAAAAACTCTTTAAAAGAACAAATCAACACTAACAGAAAAGTGGTCAAGGATAGTTTTAGCACTTTTCAGATGATAAAAGACAAGTGGTCAATAAAATATAAGACACCAAGCTTCACTATTGCTCAAAGAAATGCACATTAAAACTACATGTGTGTAAATATTTGCATATCAGACTGATAATATCCCTTTCTGAAACAGATATTTTAAACACTCTTGGCTGGAATGACTAATGAGATGTGAAAATGCCAAAATTTTAAATGTATCTCTCCTTTGACCCATGCCTAAAAAAGTACTTGCACAGTGTACATGTATGAAATGATATTTGCTTTGTTATTGTTGAAAAACTGAGCTGTCCAACTGGGGACTAGCTTAAAAATTATGGTACATACTAATAACAGCTAACAGTTATTGTGTGCTTATTGTTCTAAGCATTTTATCATATATTTAGTAATTTAATCCATCATGCATTGGAGAAGGAAATGGCAACCCACTCCAATGTTCTTGCCTTGAGAACCCCAGGAATGGGGGAGCCTGGTGGGCTGCCGTCTATGGGGTCACACAGAGTCGGACACAACTGAAGCGACTTAGCAGCAGCAGCAGCAGCAGCAATATCATAAAGTAGGTACTATTATCATTACAGTTTAAAAGTGAGCAGAGTATGGTTGATAAACCCACACAAAAGAACACTGCATGACTATGAAATAAATTGACATATCTATATTCAGAAGAAAGAGCACCGAGATTTTTCTTGACTGAGAGAACTATGTTATAGAGCAGCATGCATAGTATATTTATATTAAATTCTATAAATTCATGCATTTACATTCAAAAGAGAGGTATCTAAAAGAAGGAGTAATAGCAGTTTTTTCCTAGAAGGTGGGATATTGAATTTTTTAAACTCTCTATTCTTAAACTTTGTCAATGCGAAGTTCTTAAAGTATTTTGACCATGTAAGTGGACTCACACCACACCTGTCCTTCTGCATCTGGCTTATTTCAATTAGCATAATGTCTTCAGGGTTCATCCATGTTACTGCACATTGCAAAATTTCCTTATTTTTAAGGCTGAACAATATTCTATTGTATGCATATACCGCATTTTTTATCCATTCATCTATTGATGGATACTTAGGTTGTTTCCATATCTTGGCTATTGTGAACAGTGCTGCAATGATCTCTTTGAAATATTGACGACTTCAGTTCTTTTGGATAATATCCAGAATTGGGATTGCTAGATCCACTTATATAAAGTATGGAAAATAGGCAAATTCAAAAAATGAGAGAATAGAATGGTAGCTGCCAGGGGCTAGTGGGTGGGAGAAAAGGGAAATTGCTAATGAACAGGCATGAAGTTCTAATTATGCAAGATAAGTTCTAGAGATTTCCTGTACAACATTGTGTGTTTACAATATTGTTATACACTTAAAATTTATTAAAAGGGTAGATTTCACGTTAGATGTTCTTACTACAATAAAACCAAATTTTTTAATCAAGTGTTTTTCACTTTGGGAAATGTGGAGTTAATAAAGCCTTTTCTAAGTTCCCTTTGTTTCCCCTATTTTAAAAGCCCTATATATGTGCCTCTTTTTAATCCTTCTATTCTGGCCTCAAAATTGAATTATTAGTTCTTTACCCTATTTACCTTTCTTATCCCAAGTTCCCCTTAAGGCTGGGATGTGACATAATACTTAGGATTGCCTGTCAACATGCTACCAACTTATTAATGCATTTTTATAGGAAAATATGGTAACATGGCCATTTGATAATAGTTGCTAGTTAATGTGTTGAATTCAATTCAGTTCAGTACAGTCGCTCAGTCACGTCCGAATCTTTGTGATCCCATGAACCACAGCACGCCAGGCCTCCTTGTCCATCCCAACTCCTGGAGTTCACTCAAACTCACATCCATGGAGTTGGTGATGCCATCCAGCCATCTCATCCTCTGTCGTCCCCTTCTCCTCCTGCCCCCAATCCCTCCCAGCATCACAGTCTTTTCCAATGAGTCAACTCTTCGCATGAGGTGGCCAAAGTACTGGAGTTTCAGCTTTAGCATCATTCCTTCCAAAAAACACCCAGGACTGATCTCCTTTAGAATGGACTGGTTGGATCTCCTTGCAGTCCAAGGGACTCTCAAGAGTCTTATCCAACACTACAGTTCAAAAGCATCAATTCTTTGGCACTCAGCTTTCTTCACAGTCCAACTCTCACATCCATACATGCTGCTGCTGCTGCTGCTGCTGCTAAGTCTCTTCAGTCATGTCCGACTCTGTGCGACCCCATAGATGGCAGCCCACCAGGCTCCCCTGTCCCTAGGATTCTCCAGGCAAGAGTACTGGAGTGGGGTGCCATTGCCTTCACTGCACACATATACATGACTACTGGAAAACCCATAGCCTTGACTAGACGGACTTCTGTTGGCAAAGTAATGTCTCTGCTTTTGAATATGCTATCTAGGTTGGTCATAACTTTCCTTCCAAGGAGTAAGCTTCTTTTAATTTCATGGCTGCAATTACCATCTGCAGTGATTTTGGAGCCCCAAAATATAAAGTCAGCCACTGTTTCCACTGTTTCCCCATCTATTTCCCATGGAGTGATGGGATCAGATGCCATGATCTTCGTTTTCTGAATGTTGAGCTTTAAGCCAACTTTTTCACTCTCCATTTTCACTTTCATCAAGAGGCTTTTTAGTTCCTCTTCACTTTCTGCCATAAGGGTGGTGTCATCTGCATATCTGAGGTTATTGATATTTCTCCCGGCAATCTTGATTCCAGCTTGTGCTTCTTCCAGCCCAGCGCTTCTCATGATGTACTCTGCATATAAGTTAAATAAGCAGGGTGACAATATACAGCCTTGACGTACTCCTTTTCTTATTTGGAACCAGTCTGTTGTGGAAATAGGAGAAGAATACTGGATTGGGTGGCAAGAAACCGAATTCTAGTCCTGGTTCCACCATAGCCCAATACTATAATTCTGGCCATGTCATATAATCTCTCGGAATCTGTTTCCTCTAGTAAGGAATGAAAGGTGAGACCAGTTCCTTCGCTTTTAAATTTAGATCACCAGAATTCCTGGACTTCTTTGGATGTGCTTCGGGGGCCACCATGGAAATTGGAGAGACCCAAGGCAAGAGGGCTGGATCCTGGTTTCCAACCCTGATTTAACCAAAAACAACTCTATTTTTATTTATTTCATATAATGGGATTTCACAGAAGATTTTTATTGAATTAAGGGTTCCAATGCTTGAAAACAAGAAAGGAGAGAGAAAAGTTTGAAAACCACAAACTAAGCTGATGTCTGAGGTTCCTTATAGCTTTAAGATCTTGTTTTGAAATTAATCTATGCCTCAGAATGTATGTGAGTAAGCAATGAAAATGCATTTTGCCCTGAAGAGAATTTCCAAGTCACTGAACATCAATCATGAAGAGTTTCTCTTGTTAACATGTGGCAAGTTGATTTTTATTTTTGCTTCCCTCAGGTCAATTTACCATCTGCCTCATCTTCATCAAAACATTAATTTCAGCTTAATCCCACTTTTTTTTTTTCCTATCTCATGGTAAAAGGACCTGGCTCACTTTGAAATGAAACAAATAGAGTGAAGCCATGCTTTCACATGCAAGAAGGCTTCCATTTGATTACTGTGGAACTTCAGAATACTAAAATGAATAAAGTAATTTAGCTGTTTTCTCAGATTCAAAGTCTAAAATCTACTCAAAATGTGCTAAAATTAACTAAATGTATTGAGTATTTACCATATGTAAGAGACAGTACAAGATTGGGGCTATAAATGTAGAACTCTGCTCTCAGGAAAGTCTATGATCTATGGTAAGAGAGGACATGGTGTCTATGTGAGTTCAAAGGACAGATCTGCCTCATCAGGCTAAAGGGTCAGAAAAAGCTTCAAGAGTCTTGAGGGTTTTGACAGACAGGATTTTGACAGACATTAAGTATAAGAAAAGGGCATTTCTGGTGAAGAGAATGCTAAAGTAATAGAGTTGGAAGATTCCCTGGAGGAGGGAATGACAACCCATTCCAGTATTCTTGCCTGGAGAATGCCATAGACAGAGGAACCTGGAGGGCTACACTCCATAAGGTTGCAAAGAGTTGGCCACGATGGAAGTGACTTAGCACTCACACACACTAATTCAACAAGCAATAGGGCAGTTGGGAAACATGCTCGCTCTATGAAGATTGCACTGGTTTTAGAATATAGTGTAAATTGAAGAAGATAGACACTAAAAGTTGAGACAGCAACTGGGATGCTAGATGCTCCAATGGCCCAGATAAAAAGGTGATGGAATGATATAATGGCAGTGAAAACAGCAAAGAGGTGATTGATTAAGCGACACCTAGAGCAGACTCCCAAGAATTTAGAGAACGTCTACATGAAAGCTATTACAAGAGTCAAGAAAGAAGACAACATTAGCTTGGACTAAAGTTGGAGAGTAGAAGGAAGTACATGTATATTTGAAAAACTATTTAGAAGACTAAGAGGGATTGAGCAAAAGACTGAACATGGAAGTGATGTCATTAGATAGGGAATAATAAATGGAGATAAGTCATGGGTTCAGTGGGGTCATGAATTTCATTTTGGATATTTTGATGCTGAGGAGTCTGAGACATGCAAAAAGAGCTAGAATAATGGGAAAAAGAGAATTCTCTATTTAGATATTTTAAAATCTAAAATTTAGATTTTAATGAATGCAAAGAACTGTAAAGATTAATGGATAAAAAGTTAAAGGATATACAGTAATTTTAAAATTTATTTATTTTTAATTGGAGGATAATTGCTTTACAATATTGTGTTGGTTTCTGTCATATATCAACATAAAGCAGTCATCAAGTCAATACAATATTGTATTGGTTTCTGTCATATATCAACATAAATCAGTCATCAAGTCAATACAATATTGTATTGGTTTCTGTCATATATCAACATAAATCAGTCATCAAGTCAAAGTCAAAGTGTTAGTCGCTCAGTCCTGTGCAACTCTTTGCGACCCCATGGACTGTAGCCCACCAGGCTTCTCTGTCCATAGAATTTTCCAGGCAAGAATACTGGAGTGGGTTGCCATTCCCTTCTCCTGGAGTTCTTCCTGACACAGGGATCGAATCTGGGTCTCTCATATTCCAGGTGGATTCTTTACCTCCTGAGCTACCAGGGAAGCCACAAATCAGCCATAGGTATACATATGTCCCCTGCCTCCCACCTCCCACCCCATCCTGCCCTTCTAGGTTAACACAGAGCGCTGAAGTTGAGTTCCCTGTGTCATACGGCAAATTTCCACTGCCTATCTAATTTTACATATGGTAATGTATATGTTTCGGTATTTACTCTCTCAATTAATCTCCTTCTTCCCATGTGTCCACAAGTCTTTTTCTTTCACAAAAGAATAAGTATACAGTGAAACTTGCAGGTGTGTCTGGAGAGGTTGCACAACTTAAGTAATTTGATTATCATCTATTGATAGAAAAGGAAATTTATACTTAACATGAAAAAACAAGGAATATGAATACATCTTTTTCTAGATTTTGTTTGTTTACTGGTTAATGAATGAGTCGGAGAAGGCAATGGCACCCCACTCCAGTACTCTTGCCTGGAAAATCCCATGGACAGAGGAGCCTGGTGGGCTGCGGTCCATGGGGTCACGAAGAGTCAGACACGACTGAGTGACTTCACTTTCACTTTTTATTTTCATGCATTGGAGAAGGAAATGGCAACCCACTCCAGTGTTCTTGCCTGGAAAATTCCAGGGATGGGGGAGCCTGGTGGGCTGCCATCTATGAGGTCGCACAGAGTCGGGCACGACTGAAGCAACTTAGCAGTAACAGTAGCAATGAATGAGTGAGTTATGTCTCTTCTGAGATTTTTGACTGATGGAATTTTTTTTTCATTACATGTTTGAATGTTTAGAACTCTCTGTTAGTCTTCTATTTAGTTCAAGTGGTTGTATGTTGGTTCTTTGGCGTCAATGTCAATAACAAAATTCAACAAAACAACCCCCTAAATATGGCTTTGTTTTTCTCTTTTTAAACATATCTGATTCTCAACCCAAACCAAGATCCAATTTTTCTTTCTCATGTGGAAGACAAGTATAAGTGACTGACCACCATTAAAATTACTTCACTCACTAGACCCCACTAACCTTTTGCTAACCTATCTCTTTGCTTAGCCTCTTAAATCCTTGCACTTCTCTGTTACCAATTGTCTCTTCCTTGATATAAACTTCTTCCCCTTTATCAACTTCCTGCTATACTCTCATTCCTTCCTATTTTTAAAAAGTAACCCAAGTGATTTTTGAAATTAGGTAAATTTGAGAAAATCTGTGCAGAGACTCTTCAGGGACCACCTTGAGATTGCAGGAGAAAAGCAGGCTAAGCCATATTCCTTTCACCTGCTTCACTCAGACTAGGTCTGTGTTTACTTTTTAGCATTTTTTAAAATAAGAGCCCTTACATAACTTTTCATCTGAAGCAAAGATCCTATTGCTCAAGACACACTGAAAATTACAGTCATGGATCCATTACCACTCTTGACTTTCCTAGTCTCCCTATCCATTCCTATTTCAACAATATACTCACAACCATTCTAGAATCCCTCAGCCACTTGATAATCAAGAATTTAACATTAGTGAGGGTCTGAAGTGAAAAGCTCTGTTTTACATGTTAAATACACAGCATTGAACAAAACAGATTCCTTGTCTTTATCTTACTTTCCAGTGGGTATATAAATAAAATAAACAAGGACAATTTTTTAAATATGAAAATGAGTAGTGTTAGGAAGAAAAATAAAGCATAAAATGGGAAATAGGAAATTCCAAAGAAAGTGCATGTGTGTGTGTGTGTGTGGTGTATGCATGTTTGTGTATACATGTACAATTTTAAATAGGGAAGAAGGAAAGGCTCATGAGATGATAAACTCCACTAAGTGAAGACCTAAAGGAGGCAAGAGAATGAGGAATGTGGATATCTTTAAGAAAATATATCCAGGCATAGAAAAACCACAGTAATGTTTAATTAGCAATAGTAGCATGAATGGATAAAAAATGTAGGAACTCCTTCATCAAGGTAATTTTCTGTTTCTTGCAGCTACCCTTTCCCTTGCTGTTATTACAGTGGATGCCATTTGCTTTAACTAGAATCACCACTTAGACTCTGGCATTCAATCCATCAAGAACATTCATTACTGACATTATTTCAGGTTTCTCTCTACAGAGGGAGAAACTAACAGCCAAAGAGGTCATGTGACTTGCCTGAAGTCACAGTGCTAAATAGGAGTAAGCTAGAACTAGAGGTCAGTATTTTAAATTCCAGTCTCAAGCTCCTTTAATTGAAAAGATCTTCAATATATGGGCCAGAAATCTAATTACATTTCATATATAAATGTCTTCTTAGTGAATATATACTCATATAATAACAATGTAGGCAATTTCCTTAATAATAAATTTTCTCTCTTTGAACATCACTTGTGATTTCCCATATGGCAGTTCTCATTTCCACATGTCCCAGTAGGAGAAAGAGGAAGAAATAAAGGGAGAGAAAGGAAGTGCATTGAGAAAGAGGAAAAAAAATGACTGAAAAGTAACATGTTGTGATCCAATCCACTCTCCACCCCAAATCTTCCTAAACTCTAGTTCTTCCCAACACATTGCAACAATACTTTCAATTTCCCACCAATTCTGAAATGGAGATGTATATATCTCCATTTCAAAATTTTAATATATATATAAATTAAAATTTTTCCTTAATACCGTTTGCAGAACATGGATGGACCTAGAGATTACCATACTAAGTAAGTCCAAAAGAGAAAGAAAAATATATTATGTCACTTATATGTGGAATTTAAAATAAGTATGATAGAAATGACCTTATTTACAAAATAGAAATAGACTTACAGACATAGAAAACAAACTTTTCTATGGTATGGGGGGTTACTAAAGGGGAAAAGGGGATGGGAAAAAATAAATTAGGAGTCTGGGATTAGCAGATATAAACTACTATATATGAAATAAATAAACAACAAAGTCCTACTGTACAGCACAGGAAACTACAATCAATATCCTATAATAAATCATAATGGAAAAGAATGAGAAAAAGTAAATATATCACCAAATTACTTTGCTGTAAACCAAAAACCAACACGCATTATAAATCAATTATATTTCAGTGAAAAAAAATAATTTAGTTTTCTTATCCCCTATGACTCTATTAACAAATGAAGGAATCACCCATAACCATCATCAATTAATGGAATGCCAATCCTGTGACTGTGTCATACCCTATGATAGTCTGACGCTTACTATGATAATAGGATATCTCCTCAAACTTCAGATTCACATTCCACCTGCTCATTCTATCCAGTGCCCTTTAGAGACACTGCTTTCCCTTCCTGTTTTATTTGGTAACGTGATCTCCATTTCCTCTACCATTTAATCTTCCCTGAGAAGCACTGCTGTTTCTGACATCTGTTCCCTTCCCATCTGCCTCTGTGAACTCTGATAAAGACCAAGTTTTCGAGAAATGTAAAGCTCATCTGTCAACTTACATTCCCTGCCACCTGTCAGAGGCCTCACTGCCATTCCTATGTGCACTCTTAACTCTAGATGGACTTGAAGCATTTTTTGTTGAGCTCTCTTTGGAGAGTGGTCCTCATTTTCCATTTTTTAAATTCAGTCTTTGTGTATTGTATTTACTGACAATGTATCCGATCACTCCCCATTGTAATCATTTTGCATACAACTCCTTTGCCATCATTTCTGCTGTATCAAAGTCCTGATATTTCAAGAATTTTCTATTTAGTTCTAAAACTCTAAGGCTCAACTTGAGGATTTAACCTATAATCTGGGTGTTTGAAGAGATATCACAGCTGCTACAGCTACCAATATGGGTACGGAAGCAACTCTTTCTCATCAGTGACCTCATCTTATTTGTTCACACCCTTAAAATATTTAAGCTGGATTAGTGCAATGAATTCCAGGTTTAGGGCTACCCTTAAAGACCACCTGTGAGATTTAGTTAGCTCGCCTACTTTAAGATCCTGGTCAGATGAGCCATGTTTCACTTACATCATCCATTTAATTTGAAATCTAGAAAAAGTTGACTTTATACTGAGTTTCTTGAAAATTTTCCTTGCTTATATCTTAGGGTTTTTCTATTTTGAGAGTAAAATTAGGACATAGATTTCCTACATAAAATACACCTTTCTCTCCTCGACTTTTACTCCCCCCACCTCTGCCCAGGAAAACAAAAATAACAACAAACTATCTGAACCAGTTTCCTCTTTGCTAGGGAATAGAGATCTAAATTAAGGGCAGGGTGGTCTATCCTGGCTACAGGGAAGCATGGAAAAGTGCTCTCCATTGTAAATTTTTCCACATCGTCTCCCCCATCTCCATCTCCCTCTTACCTCTCTTCCATTGAGAACTTTGGGTTCTAACAAGTCTTCACTGTGATAACTCTCTGTCTGATTTCCCTCTTCCCTTACTCACAGTTCACCAGGCCCATTACCTTCATATACACATAGATGCACACAGTCGTTTACATCTACTTACAATCTCTCATATTTCTAGAAACTGTAGTCACTCTCTTCTCTGTACATTATCACTTCGTTTTTTTTGTATTATGTTTCATTGTTTATTCTATTTTGCATATGAGAATTCTTGAAGGATTTAATTTTTACATTTTGAGATACAGTGCCTAACAAGTTGTACAAACTCAAAGCAAGCTTGTTGAAATGATTAACTTGCTAAAACCTAAATAATGTATGCATGTGCTAACAGTTCAAAGAATACTAAAGAGCATGTGATGAGAAGCAAGTCTCCCATTCCAACCCCCTCCACTTCAAAGGGAAATTTATTTGAATTTCCATCTAAATCATCTGGTTCATAACCCTACATAATATGCATGCTTTTTGCTTCTTGATTTAACCATTTTACACATGAGCTACTGACTCCGCTTGTTAGAGAGGAGCTTTTAGCTCAGGCACATTTCTCCTTTCGGTTGATAATTCCCCCATGGTTGATAATTATACAAAAGTTTATAATTCCTTACCTGAAGTTCTTGGAACCACATGTTTCAGAATTCAGATTTTTTTCAAAACTTACAAAGGTGATATTGTGTATATATCATATGTTGTAAAACCCACACACAAGTATTTCCACAGTAAAGTATATGAACAGTCATAAGAAGTGGGATATATAAAGATTATAAATAACTTCACGTTAGGTGCAAATCAGGTTTTCTCAACAAAAATATGCCAAAATTTATCTTCTTTAGCTTGTTACAATGAACCCACATATTATACCAATTGCTCAGTTCTCCTTACTTTTACTCAGATTAATTTTAGTCTTCCTAGAGTAACAAGATGCATAGTTCTCTAACATTAAAAATAACTCATCATATACTTAATACAAACCCAAACCATCCAATTAACTACTTTTGATCAGTCTCTCCATTTATCTGATTGAGCTACACAGCTATTTTCTTATTAATTGCTTTTCTTAATAGTCTGATTTAATATGCTACTACCTCCTTTTACTCTCCTACCTGATTGCTCACTAAAGTATCTCTCTGTAATGGTATGCCACGGTGACTATGTCTCTAAAAAGAAAAAAATTTTTACAAGTTAAAGGATACCTCTGATGTCTCAAACATACAGGAATCATTTCAGACGACCAGATGTTATCATTATAGTCCATAATCTGTCCATAATAAAAATACTCTAGAAATTTTCCCTACTTGATTGTCAAAAATATTCTGAAACAAAATATTATCACTATTATACTAGCTTATAATAATTCAGGAAACACACAGTTGTTGACCATTCTAGTTTAAAACATGATTTAAAAAAATGAAGACATAAAGTCTGTGTATGTTTCCAAATGTGATTCCCCCACTACCACCTCATACATTTCTTTGAAAAGTTTTGTCTCTTTCAGTCTTTTTCCCAAGGAGAAGTCAAGTACAGAATAAAGTTTAGTTGATAGGTTGTAGGGAAAAAAATTTGGGGGAAATAGAACACTGCCTGGCATATAGTATATTCTAAAATAAGAGTTGAATTTTCAGAAACAAAGTCAGGAGAAGAAGAAGAATGAATGAATGTAAACAAAATAAACAAGTGGTGTAATAAGAGGCAGCAAGAAGGAGGAAAAAGTGTGAAGTCAAAATTCAACCAGGCAACACACCTCTAATGGAAAAGAGGCCTCCGGCACATTTAACGCTTTGTCCTGTTGAATCTTCACTCACTTCTACACCAAACAGCATAGTTGGTTGTCAGGTCCTAATTACACCTAACACATGGCTTCCTAACCACCATATTGACTTTGGACTTCTGAAAATAGCACCTATGCACTGCAGTTCCTATAAGAAAGGGTTGTAGCAGCCAACCAGACGTTACAAGGATAGATGCAAGAAGACAAAGTCAGAACATCTGTAAGCATCACTGCATGGGTGGCACTGCTTGTAGGCTGTAATTCTAATTAGAACATTTTTTTTTCTAGGAAAGACTCTATTTCCATTGGAACAAATAATCACAGGTGTGTCACTTCAGTTAATAAAGTGATATTCTTGTGAAGCTTGGAAAGCATTCAGTGAAAAATTAAACAAATTTGGCTTTGGAATATGGAATGAAGCAGGGCAAAGACTAATAGAGTTTCGTCAAGAAAATGCACTGGTCATAAAAAACAACCTCTTCCAACAACACAAGAGAAGACTCTACACATGGACATCACCAGATGGTCAACACCGAAATCAGATTGATTATATTCTTTGCAGCCAAAGATGGAGAAGCTCTATACAGTCAGCAAAAACAAGACCAGGAGCTGACTGTGGCTCAGATCATGAACTCCTTATTGCCAAATTCAGACTTAAATTGAAGAAAGTAGGGAAAACCACTAGACCATTCAGGTATGACCTAAATCAAATCCCTTATGATTATACAGTGGAAGTGAGAAATAGATTTAAGGGACTAGATCTGATACACAGATTGCCTGATGAACTATGGAATGAGGTTCGTGACATTGTACAGGAGACAGGGATTAAGACCATACCCATGGAAAAGAAATGCAAAAAAGTAAAATGGCTGTCTGGGGAGGCCTTACAAATAACTGTGAAAAGAAGAGAAGCAAAAGCAAAGGCGAAAAGGAAAGATATAAACATCTGAATGCAGAGTTCCAAGGAATAGCAAGAAGACATAAGAAAGCCTTCTTCAGTGATCAATGCAAAGAAATAGAGGAAAACAACAGAATGGGAAAGACTAGAGATCTCTTCAAGAAAATCAGAGATACCAAGGGAACATTTCATGCAAAGATGGGCTCTATAAAGGACAGAAATGGTATGGACCTAACAGAAGCAGAAGATATTAAGAAGAGGTGGCAAGAATACACAGAAGAAGTGTACAAAAAAAAGATCTTCACGACCCAGATAATCACGATGGTGTGATCACTGAACTAGAGCCAGATATTCTGGAATGTGAAGTCAAGTGGGCCTTAGAAAGCATCACTACGAACAAAGCTAGTGGAGGAGATGGAATTCCAGTGGAGCTATTTCAAATCCTGAAAGATGATGCTGTGAAAGTGCTGCACTCAATATGCCAGCAAATTTGGAAAACTCAGCAGTGGCCACAGGACTGAAAAAGGTCAGTTTTCATTCCTATCCCTAAGAAAGGTAATGCCAAAGAATGCTCAAACTACTGCACAATTGCACTCATCTCACACTCTAGTAAAGTAATGCTCAAAATTCTCCAAGCCAGGCTTTAGCAATATGTGAACCGTGAACTTCCTGATGTTCAAGCTGGTTTTAGAAAAGGCAGAGGAACCAGAGATTGCCAATAATTAAATTGCCAACATCCGCTGGATCATGGAAAAAGCAAGAGAGTTCCAGAAAAACATCTATTTCTGCTTTATTGACTATGCCAAAGTCTTTGACTGTGTGGATCACAATAAACTGTGGAAAATTCTGAAAGATATGGGTATACCAGACCACCTGATTTGCCTCTTGAGAAATCTGTATGCAGGTCAGGAAGCAACAGTTAGAACTGGACATGGAACAACAGACTGGTTCCAAATAGGAAAAGGAGAACGTCAAGGCTGTATATCGTCACCCTGTTTATTTAACTTATATGCAGAGTACATCATGAAAAACGCTGGACTGGAAGAAGCACAAGCTGGAATCAAGATTGCTGGGAGAAATATCAATAACCTCAGATATGCAGATGACACCACCCTTATGGCAGAAAGTGAAGAGGAACTAAAAGACCTCTTGATGAAAGTGAAAGTGGAGAGTGAAAAAGTTGGCTTAAAGCTCAACATTCAGAAAAGGAAGATCATGGCATCCGGTCCCATCAGTTCATGGGAAATAGATGGGGGAACAGTGGAAACAGTGTCAGACTTTATTTTTCTGGGCTCCAAAATCACTGCAGATGGTGACTGCAGCCATGAAATTAAAAGATGCTTACTCCTTGGAAGAAAAGTTGTGACCAACCTAGGTAGCACATTCAAAAGCAGAGACATTACTTTGCCAACAAAGGTTCGTCTAGTCAAGGCTATGGTTTTTCCTGTGGTCACATATGGATGTGAGAGTTAGCCTGTGAAGAAGGCTGAGCGCCGAAGAATTGATGCTTTTGAACTGTGGTGTTGGAGAAGACTCTTGAGAGTCCCTTGGACTGCAAGGAGATCCAACTGGTCCATTCTGAAGGAGATCAGCCCTGGGATTTCTTTGGAGGGAATGATGCTAAAGCTGAAAGTCCAGTACTTTGGCCACCTCATGCAAAGAGTTGACTCATTGGAAAAGACTCTGATGCTGGGAGGGATTGGGGGCAGGAGGAGAAGGGGACGACAGAGGATGAGATGGCTGGATGGCATCACTGACTCGATGGACGTGAGTCTGGGTGAACTCCAGGAGTTGGTGATGGACAGGGAGGCCTGGCGTGCTACAATTCATGGGGTCACAAAGAGTTGGACACGACTGAACGACTGAACTGAACTGAATAGTGAAATGAAATTTTAACGTTAAGAATCCATTTTTAGAGTGATATCTAGGAACATATCTAACTGCAGAGGGAAATATTTAAGTGAAAAACTTAGCTTATCCTGGACTTGAAATCTGAGCATAAACCAAGTTCACAGGAATATTCAACAATTGTTTTGTATGGTTGGAACATGAAATTAAATAAAGAAAAATACACACACACACACAAATGTGTTTTGTGTGTGTATATATATATATATTGTTTCCCTTATTTCTTCTCTAAAGATATTTTGGTGATCACAGAGGTGAAAAGTATGTTACATTTGCCCAAAGTTAAATCACATTTACAAGAAAGAAACATTTGAAAGGAAGCAATAATTTTTCTCTGATTTGGTTTAGAGTATCTATGAATCATTTTAACCTTTCGAATTTGGAGACAAGATAAATTTGTGGCTCCAGATGTAATCTGATGAGTTGATGTCTTTTGTCTGACCATGACTCAAGCATCCATTACCAGTGATGCCAGGTTTTTGCCTTGCTTTTTAAAACTAGGGTGGGAAGAAGATTGGGATTTTTCAGGAATAAGCAGATCAATGCCTTGGATAAATACTGCTACATAATCATTGCTACAACAGAACATATCTGAGATAAACACTGATAAGGGCATCAAAGTACATCAAATTTTATCATGCAGTTGACTCTAAAAACTCTAAAAAAACATTTTTAGGGCCAAATTGCATAATATACACATGAATCTTCCCAGGGAATTATGTCTTTGAATGGAGAAGCCATTCTGGAATATAATTTCCCAACATGTTGATACTCAAGAGATTATATTTGGATAAGGTCTAGAATTCTGAATCTTATTTTACAACTAAACGGCTACATTTCTTAATTTTTCTTAGGGCCTCCTATGATTCTTTGATTTCTTTAACACAGAGTTTGCAAAGTATATTTATGCTTGCAACTTTATGTGCTGATCTTGTTCCTTTTTTTTTTTTTTTTCCTCTATGGTATTAAGTATAAATTACCAATTGAATTATCAGGTATTTTAGGGGAAAAAAGGCTCAAGGTTTTATAACTCTCTGGGATTTATAACAGCCAATGCTTTTCAAAACTAGAATTAAGTCATAGGCATGACAATTCTCACAGTGGTTCTATGGCTAGGTTTCTGATTAGACAGTGACCCAGGCCCTGTGTCACAAAAGGTCATAAGGATTAAGCTCTAGTTTCCATTAAGAAAAGATGACCAACTATCAAGTCCCACTGGTAGATATATACAATTTGAAGGGGGAAATGTTCAATTTTATCCTTCTTAAAGCTCTATTATTTTAGCAATTATTCTATCCTATTTGGTTTTATTTAGTTCATTTTTTGGTGGTGGTTTAGTTGCTAATCATGTATGACTCTTGTGACCCCATGGACTGTAGCCCACCAGGTGGTCAGTCAATGGGATTCTCCAGGCAAGAATTCCCCATTGCACTGGCGGGTGGATTCTTTACCACTAGCACCACCTGGGAACCCCAGTTCATTTGTCAATCTTCAAATTTTGCTCACTGCCTCATTTTAATATCCTTTGATAAATAGAGTGAACATTTTCCCCAGATATATTTATATATGAAACTCTTACCATCCTCACTAAATGAGCAAACTGATGTTGTCATCTGGGCTTGTATTACATATTACATACTCTATATACTTCTGTGGCAGACAGTATAAGGACTACCTCTGTAAATAAATACTTTGGAAGAACTCTAGAATCCAATATATATATAGGCCATGCCGTGCAACTTGAGGGAATTTAGTTCCCCAACTAGGGATTGAACCTGCACCCTTGGCAGTAAAAAATGCAAAGTCCTAACCACTGGACCACCAGGGAATTCCTTGCTCTGGTAAACTTAAGTGTTCCAAATTTTTAACTTTCAGGTTGCTTCTTAATCTAAAATACACATACGTAATAAAAAATGGAGTCAGAAAATTTTCTATGGCTTCCTCTTTGGGTTCATGTACATTCAGAAATCTTTCTAATTTCCAGTAAGGATGATTTATCTGATGCACATAGACACCTATACATATAGACACGGGGGCAAATGAATAAACCACAGTAACCAAAATTTAAGTTTGTACTTAAAAGAAAAGTTACCAGATGCCAGCATTTCCAGAGAGCGTTGCTATCATTTAACATGTCCTAAAAGCCAGAAGGAAATGGAACCCGCCTCCAGTATTCTTGCCTGGAGGATTCCATGGACAGGGGAGCCTGGCGCTCTGCAGTCCATGGGGTCATGGAGAGTCAGATATGACTTAGTGGCTGAGCACAAAAGCCAACAGGATTCAAGCTGTCACTCAAAACTGGGGTAGAAATGTCCCTGCCTAATCAGCGTGGAAAGAATTTCAGCGAAAAGAGCCTACTCATATCACCAGCACATAGGATCAATTTTAAATGTACTAATTACTTGATATCCACAAAGTAGCTACATTTGAAACAAACATTTGCATATTGTTTATGAAATTGGTATCGATTTCTTAATGGCATTTCATTCCTTTCAACATAAGTGAATCTTTATTAGGTAGGAACTGATTACTCTGGCACTTTATGCCATAGATCTCCTTTCTGCATTTTTATCTATTTGGTCTTTTTTCTGATTAATATGCCTTCCACTGGAAGCTGGAAACAGAAAAGAAGACTAAATGTACTGATTTCAGGTATTCTTTCATTTTCTCTTTTATATTGTGGAATTTCAATAATTAATAAGTTCTAATTTACTCAGCAATTTCTCTGCATCTACACTGTCATGTATTTACTTTAAAATTCACCTTCCAGCATGTCCCTGGCCATTTTTCATATCTGTAGGATATTAACTGTAGTATACAGTAATTAAAATGCTATGAGATTCAATAGTGTCCAGTGCAGCTTTAGTGGTATATTTACCACATTTCGATTATTTGTGTTGTGTGCGTGTGTGTACACATATACGTCTGTATATATATATATAAACATTTCTTTGTTAATGACAGTAGTAAAGTTACTAGAATACTATTTTAGCTATAACTTATCTAATTCCCATAGTGAGAAGATATGGTAAGCATCGAATAGATTTTTAAGTGACTTTTTTAAAGCACTTACACATTATGAAGGAAAGATCCAGCATCCAAAGAAAGTTTGTACCTGAAAAAATAAATTTGCTTTACAATAATAACACTGGTCATTCCAAACAATGATGACTATATTTGTCGAAATTTTTATTTAAAAATTTTAAAATATGTATGTAATAATTTCCAGTGATATTTAATTTCTTTGATGCCAACATGCTTTCCTTAACAATGAATTTTAGTTGTCCCCAAAATTTTTTTAACTTTTTGTTGAAGTATCCAGAAATGCATAACTCGCAGAATTTTCACAAATTGAATGTTCCCATATAACCAGCACCAAATCAGGAAACAACTTTATCGGCACCTCAAATGCCACTGTTGTAACCTCCTCTAGTAATGCTTTTGAATTCACCATGTCAAAGTGTTTTCTCCAAAAGTAATTTCTGTGGCAGATAAAGAGTGAAGCAAGGCTAGCCTGTCATTTCTAGTTCTGTTGGCCTGAAATACAGTCAGTTCGTGTGCAAGGGGCTTCCTCTAAAAGTTGACACTGCCCTGCCTGGATGACAATGATGATGGATACTGCTGCTGCTCTCTTGTCATTCAGGGGGCAAAGTTGGGTACAGGGGACAGTGTGTGGGAAGAGAAGAATGAATCCTGGACTTGTCAGGCTGCAAACACATTTCTTGAAATTCAGATCTTTCTTCAAGTGGGTATTTGACCTGAGGCAGCTAAGCTAATTAACGTTTCTAGGCCTTAATTTCCTTGATCTATCAAAAGAAAATGCCTGACTATATGATCTTCAAGGTTTGTTCCAAGGCTAAAAAGTTATGATTTCATATGGAAGGATATAGGTAAGGTGTAAAGAAGTAAATTCTTTCCTTTTCAGAACTGATCTAAAGGCCTTCCACTCTTTATCTTTCCTATTTCTGGAATCATGTATTCAGCCTGGTTTAGAATTATTTGCCCTTATGTACTAAAATCAGTCTGTGATGTTAATAAATAAATTCTAAGACAACAAGTTAAATGTGTAATTTTTTGCTGCCTTTTTAGTGTCTCCTGACAATATAAAATAAAATTTGGGCTTGTTAAAGAGCATCTCACACCTCCTCCTATGGTAAACTGTGTCCATAAGAATAAGAATTTCATCACACGTACACATGAAACACTCAGAAAATGTGATGCCATGAATGACCACATGAATTTTGAGTAAAGCCTTGTTCACAGATAGGGAGTAGATTAATCTTTCTGCAAAGCTATTTTGTATCAAATGAAATATCTTCAGTGACTGCACAACAGTAAAAGACATACATCAGCTTCTATTTAAGAACTTCAAAACTTCTGACAACTGGCTCACATGAATCATTGTCAAGAGGAAATCTTCCAGCAGCAGTGACTAGCCCTAGTTTGCTGTCTGGCTAAGCTATGACTGATACCAGAGAAAGAGCAACCTCCCAGTTTCTCACAAGCATGTGGAAATTGCCATGAAAACAAGAATTAGAAATCTCACAATTGATGTGCCTTTTGTCCATTTTTTATTATGATTCCAGTATCTTCCCTGCACTTTCCCTTCTCTTGATTCATCAGACATTGTCTACATGACTGTAGAAGAAGCCTTACGACAGTTCTGCTGCCATTATTTGCATTAGGTGAAGAAAACCCAAATTACTGCTTGTCAGCTACAAATTCACTCTTTTGCTTCACTGCATTGAATAGATAGCATTAAAGAACTTAAACCGTTCAATTCTGATTATGTAAAAGACATTACAATAAGCCTTCCCACTCCCTCCTCCATCCTCATAAATACTATCCTTACGAGACAGACTCACAAAACTCCAGGTTCCATTTTCTTTTCAATTTTCACCTGTTCCTTGAAAAGCCATTTCTTCACATTTATTCTTTGACCTTATTTCTGTATCTGCAGCAGGACAGCTGGACAGAAACTCAAGTTTTAGCAATCAATATACAACTTGGGTTGTGTAGTCTTCACAAATCCTAGAGTTTTTCCTTTTTCCATTCACCTAAACCTATCAATTAAAAAAAATAAATAAAGCATTTACACTGGATACTGTATATCAAACTCAGAGCAGCAGCTTTCTCCAGTCATATTCAGTCCACATGAGATACTTAAGGATGTAATAAAATATTAAAAGGCATACTCTCACTGCTTGCTATTTTAAAAAAGAAAAAAAAATCCTTTCAGACGGTAATCAATTTCATCGTGGCGGAGATTTCTGCAAAATGCATTAAGAAGTTCACGCCTGTGGCAATGGTCACTGCGCATATTTTGGAATGTCTCCCGGACTCTAAGATTTTTTCCAGACATCCAGGAGGGACTTGAGTATGACAGAGATCCTGCTCTGGGTCTTAAAAAATGTAGAAGGAAAACTTTTGAAGGTTCAGTTTCAGCTGGATTTTGTTTCTTAGACAGCCGAGTTGCCTAGGTTATGGAAAATACTAGTAATTATCAAGTGACGATAATCAGAAAAGTTTCTCCCTGTCTTTGTTTTTTTTTTTTTTTTGTCTCAAGCCTTACTTACTTAGTCAAGTAGCAGTAATGTTACTTTGCTTCCTAAGTATCTTTATGGGAAGGGTAGAGTCTATCCTACCCCAGATACTGAAATCACCAAAAGGTGTTATGATAATATTTTTTAATTTTCGAAAATAGTAAGATGTAGCTCTGATTACTCAACTGCCCCTTGACTGCAATAGCAATCTTGAATTTGCTCAGGAGTTATGACTTTAGGGAGGACAGATGAAGTCAACTGGATTTAACAAGTGCTCTTTAACCATTTCTTGCTCTGTCTAGTCTAGCTTTAAATTCTTCCCTCACGAGGGTCTTTTGCTATAGCTATGAATGAAACTTGAGTATAGAAACTGACATACTTAATACTGTTAAGAACATACTGATGTATGTTAGAGACTCAGATTTTGCACAGACATATGTTATCCTCTTTCTTCTCTCTCTTAAAGGCATAACTTCTGAAGGGATGAATTTTGCCTCCTGTAAATCAAATTCATCTTACCAATGAAATAAGTAAGTGAAATAAAGTTTTCCAAGTCTTTTTATTTCATGTTATATTGGTTCCCTTTATAGTTTTTCTTATTTGTTCAGAAGTAACTTTATAATTTATTATTCTTATACTGGTTTACTATTCCCTTTTGCTTTAATTCCAGCTTAGTTTCATTCTTTTCTCCAATCCCTACAGCTTCTGGTGTGCAAGCCAGTGTGCTTCTTGGACTCTGTTCTTAACTCCCAATCCTTCCTACAAGGCTTCAAAGTTAGTAGTCCTTTGGGGATGCAAATGTCATTTTCCCTATCCTACTGATTCTCATATTTCTCTGTTCAGAACCTAAGAAGGCAAAGAAAGGCATGCTTGCAAGCTTTTGATTATGTTTATGAAATATTTGAGACTATTTACAGAGAAGTGGTTTAGAAAAAGCACTAATTTAGTAATCTGAAGAACTGCATTATGCTTCAAGCTTTGCCATTTGCCAGTGACCTTGAGGAAATCACTGAACTTCTTTGAGTCTCAATTCTCTCATCTACAAAATGGGAATAATACCCTGCCTGGTCTAATTTACAGCTTTATTACAAGGATCAAATGAGAAAGCCTATATCAAAATACTGCTAAGTTAACATCTGTAAAGAGCTCAGACTGGTCTTTGGTACATGGCAAAGAGTCGGACACAACTGAGCGACTGAACTGAAACATAATATAAGTGTTAGCTATGATAACATTATTATATAATTATTATTAAAACTGCAAAGCATCAAATAAGTAATCACTGACTAGTGCACTTTTGATGATTATATAATACCATATCATAATTAGTAACACTTTAAAAAATAATGTTAGGATTTCCCTGGCGGGAATACCAGTACCCTGGTGGGTATAGTAGATAAGAATCCATCTGCCAGTGTCCTGGCAGGTAGAGTCCACATGCTAGCGAGGAACTAGACCATGCGCCGTAACTACTGAGCACACAAGCTACGACCACTGAAGCCCGTGTGCCTAGAGCCCTTGTGCCACAACAAGAGAAGTCACCGCAACGAGCAGCTTGCCCACTGCAGCGAGGAGGAGCCCCCACTCACTGCAACTAGAGAAAACCTGTGTGCAGTAACAAAGCTCTAGCATAATCAAAAATAAGTAAAAATTTTAAAATAATAATTTTATAAATCTATCTCTTTAAACCCAGACTTCAACAAATACATGTTCTGTTTGAGGTGATGAAAAACAACTTCAGAAATATTAATATTAAGCTGAAAAACTCCCTGGGCTGTTGGAGACGCCTGTGGCCTGAACTGACAAGAGTTTTCTGGAGCTCCAGTTACAGATGGACAAGGACCCAGGCAGGAGCGCTGCAGACTCAGGACTGTTGCTGTAAGGCTTCTAGGAGAGGTGGTGGAGTGCCCTCCCTGTGCTGTGCTCTGCTTAGTAGCTCAGTCATGTCCGACTCTGTGACCCCATGGACTGTAGCCCACCAGGCTCCTCTGTCTATGGGGATTCTCCAGGCAAGAATACTGGAGTGGGTTTCCATGCCCTCCTCCAGGGGATCTACCCAACCCAGGGATTGAGCCCAGGTCTCCTGCAGTACAGGTGGATTCTTTACAGCTGAGCTACCTGGGAAGCCCAGAGTCCTCCCTGCTTCAATGCAAACAGCAACAATCAGCTGGTCTCAGAGACCAAGTGAGTGACTGAACAATAACTGAGTAATATTACTATATGATTCTTTTAAAATTTATTTATTAACTTTGGCTGTACTGGGTCTTCATTGCTGTGTGGGCTTTTCTCTAGTTGTGGAGAGCATGGGGCACACTTCGCTGTGGTGCACAGGCTTCTCATTGTGCTCTCTTGTTGCGGAGCACAGGCTCTAAGGCATGAGGGCTTTAGAGTTGTGGCATGTGGGCTCAGTAGCTGCACCTCCTGGGCTCTAGAGCACAGGCTCAATAGTTGTGGCATTTGGCTCAGTTGCTCTGTGACATGTCAGTCTTCCTGGATCAGGGATCAAATCCATGTCTCCTGCATTGGCAGGCAGATTCTTTACCACCGAGCCACCAGGGAAGCTCCTTCTATATAATTCTTAATGAAAATAAATGTGGGTTTTTATTAAAGGGATATAACTGATAAAGAAGAATATACTTTCTCTGTGTTGCTAAAAAGCCTGAATTCCAATACAAGATTTAAATTTAATGCTGAGATACTGTGATACATCTTTGTAAGTGATATGTTAAGGAATGTGATTTTCTTTATTCTAGAAGCCTTACCCTGAACCTCGAATTTCTGAATAACAAACTAAAACTATTTTAAATACAAGGAGAGAGCATCTACACTGAAACATCTAAGACAACTTTTACAATTTAGTTTTTATTCACAAAACATACTTTAAAAAGTCCCTTAATTCTCAGATTTTAAATTATAGAAAATAAAAGCACTATAATCTGAGAACCAAATCCAGATGCATTTCTCTCATTCCCCTACTATATCGCTTGAGGGCAAGGTCATGTCCTGCTCATCTTTATATCCTGAGCATCCAGCACAGTGCCTGGTACATAGTAGATGCTGAGTAAATGTTTCCTGAATAAATGTAAGCAAAAGAAGTTTAAGAAAATATTCAAATAAAGACCCATCAAAATGATCTAATACGGGACTAATAGATTCAAAGATAGCTTAAGTTAGGGTTGAGTTACTCAAAATTATTCCTTGACCTGTATCAAGGTTTGGACCAAAGGAAACAAGGAACTCATTCACGCAGTTATTCAATAGAAATGATTTTGGTGTTAGTTAACTACAGCAGTGTCACGATATCCATACTATAACATGGCCCTGGAACCCTAAGCATTTCATCAGTATTTTCTAATGCTTATGGGAGTGGCACTAAGTATATGTTGGCAAAAATGTTCCTGCTTGCCTCAGAACATGAAAGGCAGGTAATTACTCCCCTTCTGACTTGATGCCAGACTTGAGGAAGAATAATAAAAACCAGTCTGTGTAACAGGGTGAGCAGACTTACTGCTGCTACTGCTGCTAAGTTGCTTCAGTCATGCTTCCGACTCTGTGCGACCCCATAGATGCAGCCCACCAGGCTCCCCCATCCCTGGGATTCTCCAGGCAAGAACACTGGAGTGGGTTGCCATTTCCTCCTCCAATGCATGAAAGTGAAAAGTGAAAGTGAAGTCGCTTAGTCGTGTCCGACTCTTAGTGATCCCACGGACTGCAGCCCACCAGGCTCCTCCATCCATGGGATTTTCCAGGCAAGAGTACTGGAGTGGGTTGCCATTGCCTGCTCATTACTAAATCCTGAGCATATACCAGTCATTGCAGATTGGTAAAGGAATAAGACTCAGCCCCTACCAGAAGTACTTCATGGACAAAGGGAAATGGAGTAAGGGCTACCACAGGAACTCAGAAGAAGTGACAGATTAACCTGGGGTACTTCAGGAGGCTTCACCAACGACATGACTTTTGAACCGTAAAATTTTAGGACAAATCTTCCAAATAAATAATGAGCTTAGGGAAAATTTTGAGTCAATAGTTCTCAAAGTGTGGACCAGAGTTCCCTGGGAGAACAAATCAAGGCTGGTACACCAAACTTCACTAGTTTGGTGAAGTCATATTCTTCAATTTCAGGCACTTGCAGTTAAAATAAGAGCCAGATTTACTTAGGAATATCCTTGGCAAAGCAATAAAAATTATTTGTAAAATTCTGACCATTCAGTATGTGGCTTTTTAATGTTCTATGTGATGAAATGGGGAAGGATACATAAAACACTTCTTCATTCGGCAGTTCAGTGGGTGTTTCAAGGAAAAGCACGTGTGTGATGCTGGAGTCGTGCTCTTTTCATGGAACACCATTTTTACTTGAAGGAATCACTGATAGACAAACTACAGAAATTCAAGTGAATCACAGGATCTAAGGTTACTGTTCTGTGAAACTTTGATTCAGCTGTATGACATTTCAAGAAAAACAAGTAATAATATTAGTTGCCAATCATAAAATTAGTGCTTTTATGTAAAAATTAAAACTTTAGAAAATCTGTATCTGCCACTGTGAGTTTGCTAGCTCCCCAATATTTGAAGACTTATTTGATGCACTCCATGGTGATATTAACCACTGTGATTTTTTGACACTGTATAATAAAGCAGATGAACATTTGGAAGACCTACACATTATTCAAAAACCAATATTTCCCAAATGGCCAGTGTATAATATTACAAAATTATGCATGAGTAAAAGATTTATTCAAAGTGAAAATGAGAAAGAGCAATACATTTTAATGTCATAAATGATGAAAAGTTAATTGGTATGATTTCAAATCTACATTGCAACCAACCTTAAGAAATTACCACTCACTGAGTTTGAACGTAGTATTAAAGAAGAATATCTACACAATTATGTGAAAAGATTATTAAAATAACCTACTTTTTTTAGAAAGACAATAATCTTTCTTTTCCAACTACTTATCTGTTAGAGTCTGAATTTTCTTCATATCCTCAAACTAAATAACACACAGCAACACAGATTGAATGCAGAAGCAGATATGAGAATCCATCTGTTTTCTATCAAGCCAAACATTAAAGAGATTTTCAATATTGAAAAACAATGTCATTCTTCTAATTGTATCTATTTTGGAAAATAAAGCTTTTTTTTTTTAAACAAAAATAAATTACTTAGGACAACACATAATGGGTTTAGAGTATTTTAAATAAATTAATTTTTTTTCATTCTTCATTTTAATTTCTAGTGTGTTACATATCAATAGACATAGTCTATAATCCATATAAATGAAGGTTCTTTGGGGATACTTCAGAATTTAAAAGGATACTGAGACTGAAACCTTTTAGAACTGCTACTTAATTTAAAGAAACTAGTTTGTATAATGACAAAGCTAATGCAAAGAAAATTTGGTGAGTTCCTAAGTAGAAACAGGTTTCTCTGAAGAGTTGGATGAAGTTGATAGGAGGAAGGTGAACTGTGCAGATTATAAAAGTAACTATAAACCTTGAAAAAAAGGTTTGAACTTTATTCTCTATACTGATGGCTTTCAAACTCTCATGACTGTAACCAACAATCAGATGGACATTTTACATCTTAAAACAGTAGCCAAACACATGCATGTTTATATAGATAAGTACAACTAGAGCAGAGTTTCAAAGAACAGTATCAATATAAAATATGATGCACTCTGCTATTTTCTTTATGACATTTTTAAAAGTTCAATATAAGTCACTAACATTAATTCATTTGTCATTAACCTCTTGCCACCTCTAATTTGTAAAACACTATTCTTTTTGATGGAGAACCAAGGGCCAACGGAGGTTTTACCCAGGTTAGTACCATGATTACATTTGTGTTTTAAGAATCACAAAGTGGTGTGGAAGATGGAACATTCAGGAGACTGTTCTGTTTGTCCAGGGGAGTTATGGCAAGAATATGACCTGAGCCACAGGACTAGAAGGAGGGGCAATATTTGAGATAGAAAGGACTGTTGGGATTTGAAGACAAGTTAGTGTAGATTCTATAGAAGAGAGATAGTTGTGATGACCCTGAGAAAGTTTGTAATTTCAGAGAACTGTGCCACTGCTAAGGCTATTAAATAAGACAGAACATGCAGGAGCAACAGGTTCACAGGGCATGGAAGTAAAGGTGCAAATAAACAAACTGAGTTTTGGATGGACTGGATTTCAGATGCCTGCAAGTCATTCAAGTAACAATGCCCAAGAAGGGAACAGAAATTTGATTATATTGAAGTGGAAAGAATTCAAGTCTGAAATAATTGGTCTTGGGTCACCATACTGTCATTTTAGGAACACTATATTAGTCCCCTTGGTCTTGTATAAACACCATTAGGTATATTCTTTTTGAGCATAATTAACACACTGTTTGTACAGTTTATACAAAGTAACTATGGTCCTAGAAGACCCAGTGTCATTAAAAACAATAAAACAAAAAACATATACAAGTTTCGAGTTTCAAAATAAATCTGCAAAGGCCATTATATTGTGAAGTTTCCTCAACATGGCTCATTTATATAAAAGGGAACACATATGGTCCTTGTCAAAATGTACCATAACACTGGGAGATACTACATAATGCTAAGAAAATCTTTTTCACGACAATAAAACCTCAGTATGCAGAAAGATATAAACACTTTATGGGCCAACTGTAAGAAAGTGCTACAATTCTTTTTTTTTTTTTTTTTTTTGTAGAGACCTAAAGAGGAAGAACACAAATATCGTAAGAGTGGAGAAATGTTAAATTCATAAGCGTTCAAAATTTAGGGCACAAACCCTAATTCAATTAGTTTCCTTTTAAATGCCTCATGTCAAGCTTACTTACTATTACTAAATATGTGTTTAATGGCAACAAAATCCTTGGTGCAAGGCACTTGACTTGAAAAGTATCCCAAGATTTTTATGATCATTAAAAATGTGGCACACAGTTTGATCCAGTTTATAGCTATGGAAATTAAGGGTCAAAATGGTTAAGCAGCCTTGCAAACATCATACACTATATCAACAGCCAATTCAGCAATCAAACATATAAAACATTATCCATTATATCACAAAGCTTTGCCAAATATTATATTCTGGTACCAAAATTATTATTTAATAATATGCTGGGACTAAACATTTTTTAAACACACATGGATTATTTTTCTCCTGTAATTGAGATCTAATCTTACTGCATTGTGGTCAGAAAAAAATGCTTGGAATGATTTCAATTTTTTGAATTTACCAAGGCTAGATTTACGGCCCAGCATTTGATCTATCCTGGAGAAGGTTCCAAGTGTGCTTAAGAAAAAGGTGAAATTCATTGTTTTGGGGTGAAATGTCCTATAGATATCAATTAGGTCTAACTGGTCTATTGTATTGTTTAAAGTTTGTGTTTCCTTGTTAATTTTCTGTTTACTTGATCTATCCATAGGTGTGAGTGGGGTATTAAAGTCTCCCACTATTATTGTGTTATTGTTAATTTCCCCTTTCATACTTGTTAGCATTTGTCCTACATATTGCAGTGCTCCTATGTTGGGTACATATATATTTATAATTGTTATATCTTCTTCTTGGATTGATCCTTTGATCATTATGTAGTGACCTTCTTTGTCTCTTTTCACAGCTTTTGTTTTAAAGTCTATTTTATCTGATATAAGTATTGCTACTCCTGCTTTCTTTTGGTCTCTATTTGCATGGAAAATACCCAGCAATCCCACTGCTGGGCATACACACCAAGGAAACCAGAATTTCTTGAAAGAGACACGTGTGTACCCCAATGTTCATCACAGCACTGTTTATAATAGCCAGGACAAGGAAGCAACCTAGACGTCCATCAGCAGACGAATGGATAAGAAAGCTGTGGTACATATACACAATGGAGTATTACTCAGTCATTAAAAAGAATACATTTGAATCAGTTCTAATGAGGTGGATGAAACTGGAGCCTATTATACAGAGTGAAGTAAGCCAGAAAGAAAAACACCAATACAGTATACTAACGAATATATATGGAATTTAGAAAGATGGTAACAGTAACCCTGTATACGAGACAGCAAAAAAGACACTGATGTATAGAACAGTCTTTTGGACTCTGTGGGAGAGGGAGAGGGTGGGTTGATTTGGGAGAATGGCATTGAAACATGTATAATACCATATATGAAACGAGTCGCCAGTCCAGGTTCGATGCACGATATTGGATGCTTGGGGCTGGTGCACTGGGATGACCCAGAGGGATGGTACAGGGAGGGAGGAGGGAGGAGGGTTCAGGATGGGGAACACAGGTATACCTGTGGTGGATTCATGTTGATGTATGGCAAAACCAATACAATATTGTAAAGTTAAAAGATAAAATAAAAAAAAGAGAAATAAAGTGCAAAAAATAAAAATAAAAACCTGTTATACAAAAGCAAACTTTTGTTATACAAAAGCAAAAACCTGTTATACAAAAGGCTATAAAGAACTACATATAAATACTAGGATAAATTCTATGAGAAATTACACAAGAGTCAACTTCACCAGGAAATCTGGTTGTTTACCATAATCATCACCAAGTCTCAAAAATAGTCATATAGTGTTAAACACATGCAAAATGTCTGGGATCAGATATCATATAAACAACTTGCTGCTACTGCTAAAACGTTGTTCCCTAATAACCTGCTTGGGCAGTTCAGTGACCAAAAACCACTCCATGACCTGGACTTGTCAGCACTATGTTTATGCTTTGGTTTCTCTGACCAAAAGAGCCTGAACACATGAATGAAATGCAACACTGAGTCTCCACGGATGTAGCACTTGAGGGTTTGCAACCAATCTAAACATGGGGGCCTGGAGAAGGCAGCCTGTGGCTCACCCTTTGGGGAACACAAGGTACCTAAGTTACACAATAGCAGTTAGCAGATCAGAGCAGAGATTAAAGCGACTCTCCAGCTCATTTTTTGTCCCAAACATAATATTTAATCATAGCCAAAGACTAAGCAGAAGTTTAAATTATAAGTCTAACTTCCTGTTTTGTAATTTTTAATCATCAGTTCTCCTCAGTGGGGCTCAGGTTATATGGTTATTGTGTCTATTCAGATGTGTTGTGTTTTATGCAACAGATAATTTCTAGAAATAGGGAAAGGGGTGAATCACATTGTTATAATTCTATTAATACTTCCTCCAAAGACAAATGCCATCATTTTAGATTAAACTCCTTTAAATTTAGATTTCTCTGACTCACTATTAGTCAGCCCTTTCTCAAACAGTAAATTGGCTATAGTTTAACATTAAAATTTACCACAGAACCAAATCAGTAAAAAGGACCTGATAGTCTTTTGTAAAGTGAAAATGTTTATAACATTTCTATAACAATTTCCTGTTCTTCTTCTTACAATTAGGTGTTCTTGTATGTATTTCTTATATCCATTTAATATCTTGGAGAATTTCAGGTAATCTCATTCAACCATTAGTGAAATGGTCCAGTCACTGTACCAAGTCTTAGAGATGCAAAATTCAAAAACATGGTCTATATTTTCAAGAACCCCGCACTTTAGCAGAAGAAAACACATATAAAAACTAATACAGTATAAAATATACCATATTAAAAAGTAGATACATGGTTTTTAAATAGAATATTTGAGTGATTAGAGAATTCCTTGAAAGATAAAGCCTATCAAAACTTATACAAAGATAATTAGACAATCTATATAATCTATATCTGTGAAATACATTCAATCAGTAATTAATATCTTCCTCCAAAAATTAAAGCATTAGGCAAAGATGGTTTTTCTGGTGAATTCTACCAAACATTTAAGGAATAAATGATATCTGTTCCCTTTAATCTTTTGCTAAACATAGAGAGAGGGAACACTTCCTAACTTATTCTATGAGGACAGCATTACTCTAAAATCAAAACCAAATAAAGCCACTACAAGAAAGGAAAACTAAAGTCTAATATCACTCACTAACATGAATACAAATACCCTCCACACAATATTAGCAAATCAAATCCAACCAAGTTTAAAAAGAATTATGCACCATGACAAACTGGGATTTATTCCAGGTATGCAAGTTTGGTTCAACATTCAAAAATCAACTAATATAATCCCTTGCATCAATAGGTTAAAGAAAAAAACTATCCTATTATCATATCAATAAATGCAGAAAAAAGCATTTGACAAAATCTAATACTCATTTATGATCAAAACTCTCAGCAAATTAGGAATGGGGGGACTTCTTCAACTTGACAAGAAATATCTACAAAAACACAGAGCTACCATCATACTTAGTGCTGAGAAACTAGGTGCCTCCTGCTGGAGGAGGAGATCCTGGACCAGACAAAAATATTCTCTTCCATAAATTGCCTATTCTATATCATGCTGGAATTCCTAGGTAATGCAATAAGACAAGAAAAGGGAATAGAAAGTATATTTATTGTAAAGAAAGAAATAAAACTATCTTTGTTTGCAGGTAACATGATTGTCTATGTAGAAAATCCCAACGAACTGACCAAAAAAACTCCTGGAACTGATGAGTGATAAGAGCAAGATTGTAAGATATAAGATTAATATGAAAAAGTCAACTGCCTTCCCACACACCAGGAATGAATAATTGGAATTTGAAATTAAAATCACATTATTTACATTAACACCAGGGAAGCCTGGTGTGCTGCAGGGCATGGGGTCACAGAGAATCAGACAAGATTTAGCAACTGAACTATGACAACATTAATACCAAGAAAAGAAAGAAAGACTCAGGCATAAGTTTAACAAAATATGTACAAGATCTATATAAGAAGAAAACTATGGAGAACGAAATGGCAACCCACTCCAGTATTCTTGCCTGGAGAATTCCATGGACAGAGGAGTCAGGTGGGCTACAGTCCATGGGGTTGCAAGAGTTTGGCATGACTAAGCAACTGAACACACACACAGATGAAACTATGATGGATAAATTTAATAACGTATAAATAAAGGGAAAGATGTTCCATGTTCATAGACAGGACAACAAAATTATTAAAGTGTCAGTTCCTCCCAATTTGATCTATATGCTTAATGCAATTCCAGTCAAAATCTCACCAAGTTATTATGTGGATATTGACTAATTCTAAAATCTGTGTAGAAAAGCAAAAAACCCAGAATAGAAGAACAAAGTCAGAGAGCTAACACTACTTGACTTTAAGACTTACCATAATGCTATGGTAATCAAGAGTGCGGTATTAGTAAAAGAATAGAAAAACATATCAGTGGAACAGATAGAAAGCCCAGAACTCACACAAATACATTTATCTGACCTTTGACAAAAGAGCAAAGGCAATTCAACAGGGGATGGATGATCTTTTTAACAAATGGTGCTGAAATGATTAAACATACACATGGAGGAAAAAAAAAACTAATCTATACACTAATCTTACATTTTTCACAAAAATTAACTCAAAATAGATCACAGAATTAAATGAAAGACACAAAAGTATAAAACATTCAGAAAATAACTTAGGAAAAAATCTAGGCGACTCTGGATTGAGTTATAAGTTTTTGGATACAACACCCAGAACACAATCTATGAAAGAAAAAGATGCTAAATGGGACTTCATAAAATTAAAAAATTGTTTTCTATGTGAAAGACACTGTTAAGGGAAGGTCAAGGCACAGACTGTGAGAAAATATTTGCAAAACAACAAATCTGATAAAGGACTGGTATCCAAAATATATAAATAATTCTTAAAACTTAATAAGAAAACAAATAGCTCAATTTAAAAACAGGTGAAACATTTTGAGAATAGGCTTCAAAAGCTAATTTTCCATATCAACTGATATGGAGGCAGAAACCAAAATAGAATTATTGGCAACTTTAGTTTTGGGAGAATTTGGGGTTGACCTGGCTTAAGTAGCAACAATTAAGAAAATAAAATTAGTGCAATCAAGAAAATAAAATGATTCAGGCACAGCAATTGCAGAAGTTAAATAAATAATACGTATAAATAAAAGTAGGTGAAAGATCTGAACAGTCTCACCAAAGAAGATAAAACAGATGGCAAATAGGCATATGAAAAGAGCTCAACATCATATGTTATTAGGAAACTGCATGTTAAGACAATGAGATACTACTACACACCTTTTGGAATGGTTAAAATCCATCCCCCTACCAAAAAAAAAAAAAAAAAAAAAAACAACGGACCATATCAAACAGTGGTGAGGATGTGAAGCAACAGGAACTCACATTCATTGCTGGTGAGAATGCAAAATGGTACAGACACTTTGGAGGACAGTTTGGCAATTTCTTATAAAAGTAAACATACTCTTACCATATGATCTAGCGATCTTGCTCTCTGACATGTACTCAAATGAGCTGACTTCCTGGGTGGCCCAGAAGTCAGAACTACCCTGGTGGCTCAGATAGTAAAGCATCTGCCTACAATGCGGGAGACCTGAGTTCAATCCCTGGGTTGGAAAAATTTCCTAGAGAAGGAAATGGCAACCCACTCCAGTATTTCTTGCCTGGAAAATCCCATGGACAGAGGAGACTGGTAGGCTACAGTCCATGGGGTTGCAAAGAGTCGGCCATGACTGAGTGACTTCACTTTCACTTTCAAATGAGCTGAAAACTTACGTTCACACTAACACCTGCATATAAATGTTTATAGAAACATTTTTCAAAATTGAAAAAATTAGGAAACATCCAAGATGTTCCTTTATAGGTGAATATGTAAACAAAATGTGTCATCTCCACACTATGGAATGTTATTCAGAGATAAAAAGATATAAGGTATTAATGAAGCCATAGGGAAGCCTAGCATGCTGCAGACCATGGGGTGGCAAAGAGTCAGACACGAACAATCTTCCCAACCCGGGGACTGAACCCGGCTCTCCCACATTGTAGGCTTTATCACTTTACTGTCTAAGCCACCAGGGAAGTCTCAACTGAACAACAACAAGCCACAAAAAGACATGGTGGAAACTTAACTGCATATTGTTAAGTGAAAGAAGCATGTCTGAAAAGGCTACAGACCATATGATTTAATGTGAAATTCTGAAAAGGAAAACTATAAAGACAGAAGAAAGATCAGCAGTTGCCAGGGGCTTGGAGGAGGGAAGTGGGGGAAAGATAAAATGGTGAAACACAGGGGATTTTTATAACACTGGGACTGTAAGGGTGGATGCATGATATTATCCATTTGTCAAAACCCATAGAATGTACAACACAGGAGTGAACCATAATGTAAACTATAAGCATTAGTTAATAATAATAGTTAACAATACAGCTGATAATCAACCAATATTAGTTCAATTGTAACGAATGTTCCACACTAATGAAAGATGTTGAAAATATGGAAAACTCTGAGTGAGGAAAATGGATATATGGGAACTCTGTGCTCTCTGCTCAGTTTTTCTGTAGACTTCAAACTATTCTAATGTATTCTAAACTATTTTTTAATGTAATTTTATGGTTCAAAAGTAGAATATTTAACAGCCTGATTAATTTTAGGAAGAGTAAGGAAAGAACTCCAGAACACAAGGACAGTAACAGAGATTGTGAATAGGATCTTGATGGGTTAATCAGAATATGCTGTTCATTTGGTAAAGGATGTTCCAGGCCAAAAGAATGAGAACTAGAACAAAATGCTAGAGATGAGTAAATATTTATATATATACAAAAAATTAGGAAAATAATTATACTGCAGAAGTATCTGGAGGCATAATGACAAGCACACTCACTTTTGAGATTAGAATTCTGTTTCTGCTGGTAGGAGGTAACACAAGGCTTCTGGTACCAGGCTCCTGGGATTTTAAGTTCCACCCAACATTTACTAGCTGAGTGATTGCAGGCAAGTCACTTAGCCTCTTTGTCTCTTTTCCCTCATCTGTGAAGTGAAGATACTAGTTTGTGCCTCAAAAATGTGATTGTTAATTTACATAAAGCCCATAGACCAGTGCTTGGCATGTGGTAAGTGCTATAAAGGTATGAGCTGTTAGCATTCAAAATTACTAGTACTAATTACTAGGTATGTCTTTAAGCAATTCCTTTCACATTTTGGAGCCTCAATTTACATAACTGTAACCTAGGATGATAAACCATCTCACTTGAGGTGTAAATTGCCCCAAACAATATCAACTTATTCAATAAGCTAATACTGTACTAAGAGGGACAAACTGATGTATTTTAGAAGTGTATAAACACAGAAGGTAAAGCAAAAATATTTGGAGAAATAAAATGAATTTGTATACCTAATCATATATATATTTTATGATATCTGAATAAAGTTCAAGGTAATTTAAAGCAAGAGTACTTCCCCCACACCTACAAAGAAACAGAGACAGAAGGATAAGAATCATAGCTGTTACAAGGAAATGGAAAAAGTGAAGAGCAACAGAATACCAAAAGAAATATTTAGTATGAGTTTTCTTCTCTGGAAAGAAGAGAAAAAAGTAGGGAAGAACAGAAAGTAGTCTTCTGAAATTTCTGATAAAAAGACGCAAACTGTCTTCGAGGGCCAAGAATATGGAAGAGAACCTTGAAGCTAAGCCAAGTAATCTGACATGCATGCATTTATAGTCATTTATTAAGACTGTGAGTACTGAGCCAAACATTGTGGGACAAACCAAAAGAATAAAGCTATTATCTGTTCTCAGGAATTATAGTCTCATTGGAGATATCAAATATATACTCAGGGAAAAAAAATTTGGAAGAGTAAAGGATGAACCATGCCTGGAAATGACAGCGGTTACTGCAGGGGAGGGAAAAAGAAGGATTTCCAAGGGTGATGTAGGAGATTTTCATGGTAACTGTAATTATCACTTGTAAGGATCTGATGCAATATGTCATAAGGCTAAGATTTTATTAAAACAGGTAGCACTTCTACTCTCCATTCTAAATATGTGTATGAGTGAGTGAGTGAAAGTCGCTCAGTCGTGTCTGACTCTTTGCAACTCCGTGGACTATATAGTCCATGGGATTCTCTAAGTCAGAATATTGGAGTGGAGAGCTGTTCCATTCTCTAGGGAATCTTCCCAACCCAGGGACTGAACCCAGGTCTCCCACATGGCAGGCAGATTCTTTACAATCTGAGCCACCAGGGAAGTAATATGTGTGTGGGTATGTATGTGTGTGTGTGCTTAGTAAAATTATACACAGTAAAATTACTTTAAAAATAAGTAAAGAGAGAATAAAGAACATCACATGGCTGGTACTGAGTGAATGGCACTAGAAATCACTGGGAGAGTCGTCACTCTGGGCTGCTGGTGAGGGAAAGCAGGTAAGAGAAGAGACTTGAGCAGGTCAGAAGAACAGTAGGATTCTGATGCAAAGAAAGGAGGAAGAAAAGAAGACCTGCTCAAAGCTAAGACTAGACCTCAGAAAATATAATGACATAAAACTGCTAGGTCCCTCTGGGGAGGTCTTCTGATACTTCAGTGGAGAGGCAGAAATGGAAAGAATTTGAGAATAGATTACAATGCACAGATCTTTGCTCTCTCCATGAAGGTAACTTTAAAAAAAATCACTATTTATTTACTTTTCGCTGCACTGTCTTCATTGCTGCGTCAGCTTTCTCTAATTGTGGTGAGCAGGGGCTACTCTCTAGTTGCAGATGGCTTCTCTTGTTGTGAAGCATGGGCTCTAAAGCACGAGCTCAGCAGTTGTGGCACGTGGCGGAATTAATTCCCTGAGCATGTGGGATCTTCCTGGAGCAGGGATCAAACCTGTGTCCCCTGCACTGGCAGGTGGATACTCTTAACACTGGACCACCAGGGAAGTCCTAGTCCACAGACTTCGTTGTTGTTGTTAGTCCCTAAGTTGTGACACTCTTTGCAATTCCATGGTGCAGCATGCCAGGCTCTTCTGTCCTTCACTGTTTCCCAGAGATGGGTCAAATTCATGTCCACTGAGTCGGTGCTGCTATCTAATCATCTCATCCTCTGCCACCCCCATCTCCATTTGCCCTCCATCTTTCCCAGCATCAGGGTTTTTTCCAATGAGTCAGCTCTTCGCATCAGGTAGCAGAAGTATTGCAGCTTCCGCGTCAACAACAGTCTTTCCAATGAATATTCAGGGTATCATCTTCAAAAAAAAAAAAAAAGGAGGTATTGCCCCTCCACATTATTCCCCAGAAAAACAGAAATAAGCATGCTCCATTTTATCTGCATTTGGTACTACGTTAAGGGAGGTCAAAAGAAAAGAAGCTATATTTCAGCACTTCAAAGTTTAAAAAAAAAAAAGAAAGAAAAAAAAAAAAACCAGACACAACAGCAACATCAGAGTCCACATTCCCAAACCCCTGTTCAGCTCTCTAGGTCACGCTGTCTTTCTGGTTTATATCTCCACATTTCTTGGAATTTGTAACCGACATTTAAATTAATTCTTATGGACTCTGCACTTTGAGGTAAATTCGGTTGTAAGCAAAAACAACTTCAAAAGTCCTTACTCCCTTTTGGACCCTGAACACCCAAAAGATGTTCTGTCATCCCCCAAACTCTGGAACATCTTCCCAGAAACTTAGTGCAAGTGACATTTTTGCTTATTCCCATTTTCACTGTAGTTGCTGCTGCTGCTAAATCGCTTCAGTCACTGATTAACAAATTAGGTTTCCTTGATTCTTACATCTTTGTTCTTTTACCTTGCAAATGAGTTTTACTAAGCACAGCCAACTATAAAACAGTGTAAAATTCAACAACTATTCATAATAAGACTACTTGGAATTAAAGCACAGTTTTTATTTGAGGATGGGCCAAATTCCTCAGACCCTTCCAAAAAAATGTGACTTCTAAGATATTTCTACAAGTTTATTATGACAGTGGAAATAATCAACCAATGCTTCCACATTATCTTATTCTTAGTTTCAAAATCAGTTATAAAATCAACTGAGTTAAACTTGATTAAATTATTTAGTAGTCTTTTTTTAATCTACTCTGAAGCAGTGTTTGCAATATGAGAGAACTTTACAAGATGGCTAAACAATTACAATATTCTAGAAGAATGATTCCTAAGAGCACAAACACATTAAAAATCCTCTGTTTAGGCCAGGTTGCTATATTCTGAATTCTGAATACAGTGTGACCTTGCTTCCCTTAGAGACCCTTTGGAATTTGGCTCTCATTTCTGCTTTTCTTCTGCCAAGCATATAGAATGAATTAGGTGAAGGTTTGTTACAAATACACTCCACCCACAATGGTTTCCAATAGAGAGCTGCATGTTTTAAACCAACAGTTTAACTCAAATGTAAAAATGGTTTTGCTTTCAAACTCGAGTTTCCCTTCCCTTTTGAGTCAACCTGCCTTTTTTCTCTTCAGTCCAATTTTACTTCTCAGTGAGGGAATAAAGTTGAACAAATGTAAACAGGAAACCTAAAGTAAACAGCCTAAATGCCTTTCTGCAGTCTTTTAACTCCAGGTATTCATATACCAAGGGGGCCTTTCAATCTCATTGCTGATGCAAGTAAAGAAGGCATATCAGGAGCTTCCTTTAATATCATTTTAGCTTTGGTTTCCAGAGTCTGTCTGAGTCCTCTGAGGCACAGAGCAGGACCCATTGATAGGCAGGCCCCAGAGGAGCTGCTCCTTACGGACTGGGTAACAAGACTCTCCAGCCTCCTCTTTCTGCTCTCTTGTTCCCCCTTTTACCACAACTGCTTCTATTCCAGATGTTTATCGTGCTCTCGCTGTTGTAATTTTCATCTGTTGAGAAAAGCATCTCATGAATTAATTTACTAGGAGATGTGGAGCGTCCAAAGGAGAGAACACAGGTTTATGGTCAGACCAACTAAGGGGTCAGCTCTCAGCTCTACAGTTCATTCAAGGAAGATAGTACTCAGGAGGGTAACTCAACCTCCCTGAAACTTGAATTCTACATTTTTAAAATGGGGGAAACACAAGACAGCAAGCAAAATGCACATGCCAAGAGTATGGCCCAGATTCAGGACTCAATAAATTCTGTGATGTTCTCCTCCTTTTCTACATCCAGGTTTACACCTCCCAGAAGGCTGTGACATATAAAGTAGACAACGTGAAGAGAGCAAGGTTTAACTGGAAACAAAGAATTTCCAAATGAGGGGTTTGGCCCTCAGCATCTAGCCTGGGGAGATGTTCTGGGGTATAGCCATGCTCTCCCCATCATGCTACTTGATACTGTGCTGAGGGTGATATAACAAGGAAGAAGAAACAATTCCCAAAGTTTTCAATTACTAAACAAATTAATTCTAAATTTCTATTTTTCAATGACCAGCTTTCCAATCATGAAAAAAATAAAACAGCTATACCTCTACAGATGGGTTTTATTTTATGCAGTAAGTAGGTTTTAGAAAAACTGTAAAAACTGTTATAAATGTAATAACTTTCATATTTATTTTGTGACCACTTTCTTCATTTAATAATTCAGGCTGCTGCTGCTGCTGCTAAGTCGCTTCAGTCGTGTCCGACTGTGCGACCCCAGAGACGGCAACCCACCAGGTTCCTCCGTCCCTGGGATTCTCCAGGCAAGAACACTGGAGTGGGTTGCCATTTCCTTCTCCAACGCATGAAAGTGAAAAGTGAAAGTGAAGTCGCTCAGTCGTGTCCGACTCCTAGCAACCCCATGGACTGCAACCTACCAGGCTCCTCCATCCACGGGATTTGCCAGGCAAGAGTACTGATGCTAAATTTGGACTGCACATCTAAATCCTGCTTCAGTGTGCTTAGGATCATCTCAGGCATTTTAAACATTTTTAATTTTATTTACTTTTGGCTGAGTTGAGTCTTTCTTGCTGTGCAGACTTTTTCCCAAGTTGCAGTGGGGGCTACTCTCCAGTTGCAATGCACGGGCTTCTCACTGCAGTGACTTCTGTTGTTGCAGACCATAGACTCTAGGGCGCTCAGGCTTCAGTAACTATGGCATGTGAGCTGAGTAGTTGTGACTCACAGGCTCTAGAACATAGGCTCAGCAGTTGTGGCAGATGGGCTTTGTTGACCCGTGGCATCTTCCCAGACTAGGGATCAAACCTGTGTCTCCAGCATTAGCAGGCAGATTCTTTATCACTGAGCCACCAGGAAAGCCCAGCTTAAGCATTTTTAACATCCTTTAATAATGGAAGGATTTTAAAAGATTTCACAGAATTGTATATGTTCACCCAGCTCACTTTATACATAATCTATACTGGAAGACAATGATTCTTTCAACATATTCTTTATACCTATTTCTATATCCATATTAGATTACAACATCTCCCCCTGCATTCTCCTTTTTTCCTTTGCAGGCATCCTGAAAGCCAGAGCAACAGTCACCAAGAAAGATGTTTTCCTTCTCACAGAACAGAACCTTATGGATAAAAGGTTCATACATACATGGATACACATACACATTCACTCACAGATGCACATAGAAAAGAATAAATAGCAAGAAATACTTAACACAAGGCAGCAAATTTTCTGGTTTGGTGGTAGATTCCACTCTAAATATATAATGACACTCCTGTCTAAGTCAGCTGCTGCTGCTAAGTCACTTCAGTCGTGTCTGACTCTGTGGGACCCCATAGACGGCAGCCCACCAGGCTCCCCAATCCCTGGAATTCTCCAGGCAAGAACACTGGAGTGGGTTGCCATTTCCTTCTCCTGGCCTGAACTGTGAATGCCCCTTTCAGCTGATAAGTTGTTGTTTTCGTTTAGTTGCTCAGTAGTGTTTGACTCTTTGTGACCCCATGGACTGCAGCCTGCCAGGTTCCTCTGTCCATGGGATTTCCCAGGCAAGAATCCTGGAGTGGTTTGCCATTTCCTTCTCCAGGGGACCTTTCTGACCCAGGGATTGAACCTATGTCTCCTGCATTGGCAGGCGGACGCTTTACCACTGAGACACCAGGGAGGCCCCATATGAGAACAGGAGAACAGACTTCTCTTAAGTTATGAGAATGTTTCTGTACGAGTGCTTGAAATAAACATTTCTCTGATCTCAAAAGTCATTTTTAAAAATCTCTCTGAGCTACAAAAGGATTACTAGTAATTCATGCTCATCTTTCTTTCTTATGAAGTGATGGTGAGTTTCCTGATGCCAGGGACTGTGGCAAAATTAACTCTGCATTCCTAGCACATGGCAAAATGCCATTCAAGAGCCTTCTGCACACAGACAGTATGTCTGCCTTCCAGATTCAGCAGTGAACAATAAAGATAAGGCTCCTGATGCCCTGGGTTTAGCACCAGAGAATAAATACACAAATAAACATGTAATTTTATATTGGAATAGTGCTCCAAAGGGGAACAAAGATGCCATCAGAGAGTATGATAAGGGAAATCTAATTTAGACTGGAAGGAGAAGTCAGAGAAAGCTTCTCTGAGAAAGGTCACATTTACGTGGAACCTTAAAGCTTGAAAGGATATAGGCCCTAGAATGAGAAGGAGCACTATTCAAGAAAAGATGGAAAGGGGGTGGATGTAGCAAAAGTGCAGTCCCTTAATGTGGGGGGAGAGAGGGGTAAGGAAGTGCTCATGAAAGCAAAGAGGTAGGAAGGGACCAGGGTGTGAGGCTCAAATTAAACATTTTCTATGGTCCTAAGGACGACTGGGGCCACTGGAATGTTTCAAGCCAAAAAGTGAAAAGATCTGGGTTTTTGCTTTTAAAAGATTACTCTGCAGTGTGATGAGGTGCAGAGGGAAAGAGTAGAGGGAGACACTGCCAGTGCACCGTGGCCATCTGGATGAGCAATGACCATGGCCTCGGCCAGGCTAGTGGCAATATGGCTAAAAAGAAGGAAGTGGAATCGTGATGTATTTTGAGATAAAATCAGGGCTTAGGGATGAATTACAAAGGATGGAATGAGGGGGAGGATAGAAGATCACTCCTAACTTTTTGGTTTAAACAAAAAACAGATACAGATGGTATTTTCCAGATGAAGACTAGAGAAGGAGCTAATTTAGGTGAAGGTGGCAGGGAAGGGTAGGGAATTTTGCAAGGATGTGACAATAAAAGTAATGACCTTCACAACTTGTGCAGTGAACAGGACAGAGATCCTAATCTCATTATATAGAGAAAATATAGGTGCATAGAAGTCAAGCAACTAATTCAAGGTTAAACCATTACTACACCAAGTGGTACCACTGAGTCAAGAACCCAGATTTCGCTCTTTTTGTGGTTGTTCTTGTTTTGAGCACTAATCTCGTCATTCCTACTACACTGCTCTTGGCTTCTCTAACAAGAAGAATGTTTGAATGTGTTACCAAACAATTGTCAATGATTTTAAGCAACTGATGTGTTTCACCATTCTAGTAATTGAAGATTTTATCATTTGCTGGACCAAGCACAACTCTTACTAAATAAATTCATAATGTTTACTATATTTGAAACCCAGAATCATTGTTTTTTCCTTAAACTGTCACAGAAATAGTTCTAGAGTATTTATTCACCAAGTTCTCACTTAAGACATCAAACTTTATGCTAATTTAACTGCTTCAAAAAACTTTGGATAATATTGTATATTTTCAGCATATCATGAAATTATATATTGATAAGCCATATATAAAACCAATATATCTAACTTTCCCAGAAATTATTTGCTTTTGACACATCCAAACTGGCTAACTGAAATATATCACTATCAAGTAGTATGTGCAAATGATCCGGAGGGGAATAACAGGCATGGTATAGACACAATACTATATGTATATATATAATTACTAAGCAAGTGATCTTCTCCTCCACTTTCCCTCTCTGGGTCCATTACTTCCCACTAAAATCCTGGTATCTGGCACAAGGCAATGCCTTTGCCACCCAGTTCCTCTGGTAAAACAGCTAGGAAGATGGACTAATGCCTTTTTATGGAAACTATACCTACTAATAATGATATTAAAATTAGGCTTCAAAGTGGATAATTGCACAATTGGAATGATATTAGATAATCAATCCTTACCCTCAAAATGGGGCTTCCCTAGTGGCTCAGAGGGTAAAGCGTCTGCCTGCAATGGGGGAGAGGTGGGTTCAAGTCTTGGGTCGGGAACATCCCCTGGAGAAGGAAATGGCAACCCAGTCCAGTACCCTTGCCTAGAAAATCCCATGGACCGAGAAACTGGTAGGCTACAGTCCACGGGGTCGCAAAGAGTCGGACACGACTGAGCGACTTCACTTTCTTTCTTTCTTTTCTATCCTCAAAATGAAGTGTTGATACTACTCTAATATTGAAGCTTTAGAATAGAAATCTGCCACCCACAGCAGAAACACTGAGAATTGGGATCTTTAATCCTTTCTAAAATAGGGTAAAAGATTGGGTATTTAAAATTTCTCTTCTTTGTTTCCTCTTTCTGAATAAAACAGAAATCCCATCTCAAGATTCAGCCTCATGAGGCTGGGAATTCTAAACCCCAGGGATAGTCTCTGGGAAGGCAGCGAGAGGGGCATGCAGGCAGGAGGTCTTTATGTGCTCTACCTTATTGAGTACTAAACAAGTTCATGATAATTTCATTTCATTTCCATTTTTTTTATGATGCAGAACAAGAGAAAAGCAAGTCTCTGGAGAAAACTCCTTTATTGAAGATAGCTGGATTTATTGGTGCATTTGGTTATACTTTCAAGGAACTATTTCTTGACATTTACGTTAAAAGTGTATCTTACTGCTTCACCTCTGGTACATTTAAGATACACAGGACAGTCAGATACCAACATGTGAAGGTTCTTACTCAAAGCACCCCTGCTCTTTAGTTTCTCATAACCCAGCGATGCGAGGCCTAACTTAATTTCATGTCTGCAAGGTCACTATTACCTCCATTTTTGTGTTTTATCTAGTGACCAAAGCATCTTAGACATAAATTCTTTTATTTATTTATTTTTATTTTGCAGCTTCTCTGGTTGGTCTTAGACTAATAAAACAAACAAAAACTACATATATGTTCTCACACTTCTTTCCCCTTGTAACCAGACTTCACTGCCCATCCTTGAAAACTCTTACATATTACCCTTAGATGGAGTGCATGAAACTGTGGCCACAATCAGGAAGAATAGCCATAAGGCAAATTGATTCATCAGCATTCAATGAGTTAATTAAAATAAAACAAAGACACTAAGGAGATACATGATTATGTTCATCCTAACTTTGCCTACTTATATTTGGTCAGAGATCACGACTTCTTTCAAATAATCTCAGTTTATTTTTGAAAAAAAAAAAAAAAATCCTATCTTCAGACAGGATATGGGGGAGGAGTTAAGGAGTGATGTTTTACACATGCACATCTGGATACAGTCCAATTATTTCCCTTAAACATTCCCCCAGTTGTTTTCATTTTGCTTCATGCTTTGGCATTCATAAATTTGCAAGATTAATTGTGTGTCAGCAGTCTGCAGGCCTGGAGTTGGGCATTACTTTAAGAGCAAGACAGCTACAAAACAACTCTATAGAGAAATACATTCACATTTTTAAGAAGGAAAGCACAGACACATATTTCATTTCTGTTTAATATCGTGGCACTGACATTGTACATAAAGAAAGTAGTGTAATCTTTCAGAGAATTGCCCTACTCGCAAGATGTATGTATAAACTCAACTGTTTTAAAGCATAAGAAAGGATTCATCAACAGTACAAAGGAGAGTTTGTGGCTTGGCATTGTGTGCCTTGTTTTCCTCTGATCATTTTGAAAGGAGTATCAACAGAGTGTGTTCCTTATCTTGGGAATACGCCAACAATTAAAATCACCTTGGTGAAAAAACAAATTTATCTTAGAAATGGTATCTTTTCTAAAAACTATATTTTGAGAAACTTCATGTTTTCAAAACTGTTTTTAGAGACTAAAATATTTCTGTCCCCCAGAATTCATATAATTGAAATCTAATCCCCTATGTGATGATACCAGGAGGTGGGGCCTTTGCAAGGTGATTAGGTCATAAGGGTTGAACCTGGCTCATTGGGATTAGTGCCCTTATAAAAGAGATCCCACAGAATTCCTTCACCACTTCTGCCACATAAGGACATAGAGGGAAGACAGCTGTCTTTGAATCAGGAAATAGGCCTTACCAGACACTGAATTTTCTCTCTTGATCTTGGACTTCTAGCCTGAAGAACTCAAGAAATAAATTTCTGTTATTTACAAACCACCAAGTGGCTTTGGTTTTGTTATAGCAGACCAAACACACTAAAACAACTACTGTACATAAAATGAAACTTGAAACCACTTGCATGATGATTGGACTTCACAGTCTAGATAATGAGGCAAATGAAGGAAGGTCTGTGTTCCTCAGAGCCTGGCACTACATCTGTACTTGGTAAGCACTCAGTAAATGCTGCCTGACAATGAAAAAATGATTTTTAAATGTTGGTAACTAGACAATGTATCCCTGTTTGATGTAATCTTATGTTATGTACAGGACTAGAAAACACAGTGACCTTCTCACAAGTAAACAACACATGCCACAGATGGACAAATTTCTATGCATGTGCATCACTCAGCAGAGTATTCTGGGTCACAGTTCTAGGATTGGTAATATCACTATGGGAAGCATACGGGCAGCTTCTCTTTCAGTGCTCCACAAAAACATACAACCACTAGAGAAATATGCAGCCTTCCTCTGGATAATAACTAGGGCTCAAATAAGTGGTATGATTTCCCTTCAGGAAAAGGAAGGAAGCTTTTTATACTCTCCTGTTTTCCTCAGTTATACTATACGAAAAGAAGTCTTGCCTAAACCAAACTATATCCATAATAAATTTAGACATATAAGCAACAAAATTTATTGTAGTTATTGCATTGGATCCAGTTGTCCTTAGACTATTTATCTAACAAAATCCTTTTTATGTAGATATATTTGAAATTCCTGAGAAAATCACACCCCTCCTTTACCCTCCATTTCCTCTGTAGTAAAATGAGGTGAAAAAATCAGGCCTATCTTCTTCACAGGGTGATGGTGAGGTTCAAATGAATGAGATAAAGCAAAGGTCCCCAAACTTTTTGGCACTAGAGACTAGTTTCATGAAAGATAACTTTCCCACGGACTGGGAGGGGGGATGGTTTCAGGATAACTCAATCACATTATATTTACTGTGCTTTATTTCTATTATTATTCCATAAGCTCCACCTCAGATCATTAGGCATTAGATCCCAGAGGTTGGGAAGCCCAAGACAAAGGATGGCAAGGAAATCAGTAAACCATGAAGTATAAACAGACGTTGGATTCCACAAAACATCACTAACTATCTTATCCTCTACTCACGGCTCTCTATTTAAAATCCCCAAATATATAATAGCTTATCCTTTATATATATTAGGTTACTAATCTCCAGGCTAACTGGGATTAGTTCACATAGATTAATCAGTAACAAGTTTACATATATAAAATTCCTACATGGCAAACTGTCAAGTGTTATGCTGAAGGTGAGAGAGAGCTGGTAAAAGACAATGCTGCTTCAAAAACAATGCAAATTTGACTCAGAGACACGATATGATATTGATGCAATTATTGCAGATATGATTATGTGTTAACTAAGCAAAATGATTTGCACTGCCTAAGTTTATATCTAACTAACTGTGGTGCTCCAGCTGTAGATTCACATCTCTTCTCCAAATACATGGATGAAAAGCTAATTAATCTCTCAGAGTCTTAGTTTCCTTACATATAAAAAGATAATAAGTGTTACTAAAAAGGTCACTGTGAAGATTTAGAGGTGAGATATGAAGAAGTATTTCTCACATAGTAACCCAGTACTTACTAGCAATATCTAGAAAATGATTGAATCCCTTTTTCCAAAACTATGTTGGGAAAATAAGTCCAGAATTAAATAAGGCCACAAACAAATTAAATACAAATGATTAAATATAGCATCATTGACCGAGAGCCAGACATCCTGGAATGTGAAGTCAAGTGGGCCTTAGAAAGCATCACTACGAACAAAGCTAGTGGAGGTGATGGAATTCCAGTGGAGCTATTTCAAATCCTGAAAGATGATGCTGTGAAAGTGCTGCACTCAATATGCCAGCAAATTTGGAAAAGTCAGCAGTGGCCACAGGACTGGAAAAGGTCAGTTTTCATTCTGATCCCAAAGAAAGGCAATGCCAAAGAATGCTCAAACTACCGCACAATTGCACTCATCTCACACTCTAGTAAAGTAATGCTCAAAATTCTCCAAGCCAGGCTTCAGCAATATGTGAACTGTGAACTTCCTGATGTTCAAGCTGGTTTTAGAAAAGGAAGAGGAACCAGAGATCAAATTGCCAACAGCTGGTGGATCATGGAAAAAGCAAGAGAGTTCCAGAAAAACATCTATTTCTGCTTTATTGACTATGCCAAACCCTTTGACTGTGTGGATCACAATAAACTGTGGGAACTTCTGAAAGAGATGGGAATACCAGACCACGTGACCTGCCTCTTGAGAAACCTGTGTGCAGGTCAGGAAGCAACAGTTAGAACTGGACATGGAACAACAGACTGGTTCCAAATAGGAAAAGGAGTACGTCAAGGCTGTATTTTGTCACCCTGCTTATTTAACTTCTGTGCAGAGTACATCATGAGAAACGCTGGGCTGGAAGAAGCACAAGCTGGAATCAAGATTGCTGGGGAAATATCAATAACCTCAGATATGACGATGACATCACCCTTATGGCAGAAAGTGAAGAGGAACTCAAAAGCCTCTTGATGAAAGTGAAAGTGGAGAGTGAAAAAGTTGGCTTAAAGCTCAACATTCAGAAAACGAAGGTCATGGCATCCGGTCCCATCACTTCACGGGAAATAAACGGGGAAACAGTGGAAACAGTGTCAGACTTTATTATTTTGGGCTCCAAAATCAACACAGATGGTGACTGCAGCCATGAAATTAAAAGACGCTTACTCCTTGGAAGGAAAGTTATGACCAACCTAGATAGCATATTCAAAAGCAGAGACATTACTTTGCCAATGAAAGTCTGTCTGGTCAAGGCTATGGTTTTTCCTATGGATGTGAGAGCTGGACCGTGAAGAAAGCGGAGAGCCAAAGAATTTTGCTTTTGAACTGTGGTGCTGGAGAAGACTCTTGAGAGTCCCTTGGACTGCAAGGAGATCCAACCAGTCCATTCTGAAGGAGATCAGCCCTGGGATTTCTTTGGAAGGAATGATGCTAAAGCTGAAACTCCTGTACTTTGGCCACCTCATGCGAAGAGTTGACTCATTGGAAAAGACTCTGATGCTGGGACGGATTGGGGGCAGGAGGAGAAAGGGACGACAGAGGATGAGATGGCTGGATGGCATCACTGACTCGATGGACGTGAGTCTGAGTGAACTCTGGGAGTTGGTGAGGGACAGGGAGGCCTAGCGTGCTGCGATTCATGGGGTCGCAAAGAGTCGGACACGACTGAGCAACTGATCTGATCTGATCTGATCTGATCATTTTAATAATGATGGTAAACATAATTAATACTTGCAATTTTTAACTTTTCAAAGCATGGTTATACCTACAGTTTTATTTTGGTTTCCTGAATGGCACTGTGTGAATACTAACATCACACTGAATTCTCCATCTGATTAAAACCTAGTGGGAGTAACAACCTGTCAAAACTGAGACCCAGCAGGACCAGTCAGAAAAGCTTTGCAAGACCACCAATTACCAAATTCCACTTCATAACACATGAACCAAAGGTCACAGATGACAATCAGGCACCACTAGTAATAGACAAACATTCCAAATTCTAGTCCAGATGGAGGATGCTTTATATTAATGCAAAATTAGAGGTGACAATCTGAAAGTAGACTTCACAAACAAACTATTTCAGCAATCATTCCTCAAACCTAGTTCTATTCAAAGTACACACTGATTACTCTGGTATTTACTATATATCACCCCATAGCTCGAAGTACTCCTTATATCTTGGGCTAGAAGGAGATTCCTATTTTTGCTCTGTTTTATGGACTGTCACATAAAATGATGTACCATGCCTAGGCAGTTGGAGGAATGACAGAGTCTGCTGACTCCATTTCATCTCCAGAAGGTCACCCCTTAACCCCCAGCAAACTGGCTTCTATCCCTATCATCATACTGACAAAGAAATCCTAAACTTCATCAATGAGCAATTATGACCAAACCCAGTAACTTATTCTTACTTCTCATTTTTACATCCTTAACACTGATTTGGTGCTATAGTAAACCAGGATGTGTTTCTTTCTCTCCTCTCTGTCTTTCTCTGTCTCTTTCTCTCTTGCCACCATCATGACTGGCACTATTCACTGTCTTACTTCTCCAATTGCTTCACCTCTGTTCATCTTTTTCATTCCCAGTCCTTGTGAATTCTCCACAACTTACTGATTAACCTCTTGCTCTTCTCTCTCTTGCCATCTTCACTAGTAGTATGTTTATATGTATATAAAGGTACTGTTATACTCTCAGAATTTCACACAGACCCTAATACACATTATGTACTGAATAAAATGAGTTGGCAGGACTGCATTCCTTTTGAAGTCACTAGAGGACAGTCCATTTCTTTTTCCAGCTTCTAGAGGTCACCCACATTCCTTGGTTTGTGGTCTTTTCATCTTCCTCCCAAGCCAGTAAGTAAGGTAGCATCCTCTCTCCTCTCTGACCTCTGTTTCCATCCGTGTATCATCTTTGAAACACTGAGTCTACTGCCTCACTCTTATAGGGCCCTGTGATTATGCTGGGTCCACCCAGATATTCCCCATCTCAAAATCCTTAACTCATTCACAAATCACATATACAAAGTCCCTTCTGTCATATCAGATAACATATATGCAGGTTCCGGAGATTAGGGCATGCACATCTTCGGGCTGTGCTGGTAGAGGATGGGGCTTATCATAGTCCATACAGATCAAGCCTGCTACTATATGGGAAGGGATTATACAAGGGTGTGTAGGGAGATCACAGGAGACTGTACCACAAAACCTATCTTCTAACCTACTTTTTCTCAACCTTAAGCATACTTTGATCTTTTCAGCTAGACCTAAGCTTTACCTAGCATTAAAATATATCTTACATATGATAAAGCAGACACTAACAAAAATCAATGGGAGTAGTAAAGGGCATATTGGTACTCACTGTAACATTCTTTTACCTTTTGAATGTTTAAACATTTTTATAATAAAATAGGAGAAAAGTATACCTCAGTTCCCATCTCATTTATGTAGTCTTCTTTCTTACCATTAGTTCTCAGAGGATTTTCTTTTCTCCAGTCTCTTATTTGTACTTATTATGTATACTACTCACTTGGTTTCAAATAACATGCCTTTTCTAACATTAATGATAGTAAATGTATGAACAGATACTTCTGTATGATACTGTTAGTTCTTTAGGAGATAAGGACTGATTCACAGTCAGAATACTGTTACTTTTCCAAAAGTGGGAGTGCTGATCCAGTCATACTCTTTACTGGGTCTCCTGTGTGAGAAATGACAGCAACTTGGAAGATGTCTAAGCAGTCAGTAAAGAGTGTATGGTATTGGAACAGAGAGATTGTTATTATGAACATAATTCCCTGGCAGTAGTCTTATTAGAATGCAGCATGCTTTATGAATTGCATTTACTCCATATGGAAAAAGACAGTAATTTTTTTGCTTGAAAGACCATGTTCTAGTTCTATAGCTCTTTACATAGTCATTTGTTTGAATGAATATTTATTATATAGGATATTATTTACATGGGCTATAAATAATACATGAATATACTGAACTAAGTTTTAGCTTATTTATACAAAAGATAATAATTTTTAGACTTCCCTGGTGGCTCAGACTGTAAAGCATCTGCCTACAATGCTTACAATGCAGGAGATCCAGGTTCAATCCCTGGGTCAGGAAGATCCCCTGGGAGAATGAAATGGCTACCCATTCCAGTATTCTTGCCTGGAAAATTCCATGGAGGGTGGAACCTGGTAGGCTACAGTCCATGGGGTCGCAAAGAGTCAGACACGACTGAGCGACTTCACTTTCACTTTAATAATTTTTGAAAAACCCATACTTGTAACAAATTGATGATGATCTCACTATATTCAAGTATCTCTTCCTGAAAGAAAGCAACTTAGATAAATAGCACCTTTTTTGAGCCTTGCAGGGATATCTCTTGAGAAAATGCTTGTTAATATCCATAATGAATACTTATCATAAGTACATTTACTTTTAGAGAATAAACCTGGAACACAGCAATAGCTTTCACCCATTTATGAAAACACAAAACAAAATAAAAACAAAATTATCTATTTGCAGTCTATGTGCCATCCACAGGAGAGTCTACCAACCTTTCAAGATTAGACATTGCTTTTTCTGGATACTTTAGCATTCTTTCTCTGATATAAGGTAAATTAACATGTAATATTAAATAGTAAGAAAAGAAAACATTAAGCACAACACCAACTCTAAGCATAACACACTAAGAGGTTTGTTCAAAAATGTCAGCCAAGGAAGATAAATCACCAAGGTGTAACCTGTCAGTCCCTTCTAATGCAAACAGTGAAAATCAAGAGTTGGTATCCAAATCTCAGATGCTGCCAAGGGGGAAAAAAAAAGTGTTTTCAGTCTCAAATCTTCTCCATTCACTTATGGACACATTTACTTCAAAATAGAGCATATTCATTTAACAATGGACCTACAGTTAAGCAGGAAAGGTCTCAAAACCTTGTATTTAAAACTTAAATGTATGCTCCATTAATTTATATTTCCTTCCTGAGTTAATGGACTCAAGCCCAGGAAAAAAGAAAAAAAAAACACATTCTATACTCAATCATCAAATTTGTTTAAGGTTCAACTATAGTATTTGTAAGAAAATATTCTGATATTTGAAAGCATAATAGTTTCCCTTCATTCTCTATAGAAAATAAATTATAAAGAATTGCATCATTTAAAATATTTCTAGTCAGTAAAATCAACAGATCTAGTTCTTAGAATGTAAGGTTATGGCACCACTGTTGCCTCAGCATGATTTCAAGTTCAGCATTTAAGATGCTAATTTCCTCTGAGGTATGTGAACTCTAAATACCGCCATGCTAGCTTGGTCCTGGCCATATGATCCAGAAGACTTAAACTGCAGCTATCTCCATTTAAGGACGAGTGGTGGTGGTGGTGGTGGTTTAGTCTCTAAGTCGGTCCAATTCTTGCGACCCCATGGACTGTAGACTTCCAGACTCCTCTGTCCATGGGATTTTCCAGGCAAGAATACTGGAGTGGGTTGCCATTTCCTTCTCCATAAGGATGAGTATATTTTCTATATTCATTTTGTAAATATAAAAGTGAAGGACTAGCAAATGTAATTAATATTAAACCTTTGAATGACAACATGAATGCTATTAACTATAAACTTTCAACTTTAATACTTTTAATCACAAGTAACCACAGTTTTATTCCTTTTTAATTTACCTTGAAATCATTCCTTGGTATAATACTCTCTCTCTGGTTAGCTTTAGGATTAAAAGCCCTGTCTCTCTTGAGACGAAATTCTGCATTTTGAATTGGCCATCTTTCCCTGGATGATTCACACACTTGTGAATAATCTCAATTTATCCTAAACTAATTATTACCCCTCACATTCCTACTACTTCCTGGATTTTCTTGTTGGTCACTGATACTGCCATTCTGCTGATTTGCTGAAGCAAAAATCTTGGAATCAGCCCTGAGGCTTCTCTCTCTCAGCTCCTTCATCCGACGGCAACAAAAGTTCGTCAGTTCTACAACTTTAACACCTCTCTTCCTTCCCTTTCTGTTGTCACTGTCAGTGCCGTAGTTCGGGCATCCATCATCTTTCACACAAATAACATTCACTTCTTAAACATTCTCCTTATGTTCAGTTTTCCCTTCACTGCAATCCATCTCCCACACATCTACTAGAAGAATGTCTCTGACACACACTTTGTTTTCTTGCTCAACCCCTTCAAGTGTTCTCCTCCACCTATAACCATGGCTTATCATCATTTTACATGCATCACTGTATCCTTTTCTATATCGCATCACACAATCCACAACTCAGCTTAAAGCAGACAGACGTCAGCAGAATAGCATGTATTCACAGATGTAGCAAAAATGAAAAAGTGACGTCTTAGAAGCCGACCTCTGAAGGTGGTCTTCCTCACTGAGCAGCAGGAGCACACAAACTATAAACCACTTACCAGAAGGAATAAGTTTCAGCTCTTTAGCAGACTCCCTACCCTGCTCCCCTTTACATTCCACACAAGTTTCCCATCATTCTTCTCAAGGCACCCTGTTTATTTCTTCAACAAATATTTATTCATTCATAAATAGCAGGCACCTCTTACTTGCCAGGCTCCAGGTGCTGTTCTCTAGTCATGTGTGAAGTTCCCTGAACACACTCTTTCATGCTCCCAAGCATCTACACTTGAGAGTATATCTTGTGTCTGGCATACAATTCCACATCTCAGCCACTCTCTACAACAGAGAGAAAAATGCCTTTTTACAGGATTATTTTTTGGCAATACTCTATTTATTTATATCAGTCATCTGGATACAGAAATCAGCACAACTCAAGATGACTACAATAAATATTGGTTAAGTCAGTTTAACAAACACTGTTCAATATTGTCATCAGCCTAACTCTTCTGTGTAGAATTGAAATGAGCACATCTTCCAAAGTATGCTTGCATCTCCTCACTCACCACCAAGGAAAAGCTGAGGTTTGGCAGAGCACTGGTACTACGGTTCACAACTCCTCCAACACTCAACAATTTTAAGTGGAGAATGGCATATAAATAAGAATTGCAGATGAACCTATTTGTAGGGCAGGAACAGAGACGCAGCTGTAAAGAACAGACTTGTGGATACAGCGGGGGAAGGAGAAGGTGGGACGAACTGAGAGACTACCGCTGAAATATATACACTACCATGTGTAAAACAGATAGCTAGTGGGAAGTTGCTGTGTGGCACAGAGAGACCAGCCCCACGCTGTGTGATGACCTAGAGGGGTGGGGCCTGGGGTAGGAGGGAAGTTCAAGAAGGAGGGGAAATATGTATATTACAGCTGATTCACATTGCTGAATGGCAGAAACCAACACAACACTGTAAAGCAATTATTCTCCAAATAAAAATAAATTGAAAAAAATCTAAAAGAAGAACTGCAGAAAAAAATACATATCCAATTTATTTCTCTTCTTCCTACATAGTTACCCCTGCCCGTAAGTGGTAAATTTTGACTCAGGTAACCTCATTCTTATATTCTGCTCATATACTTTTACAACATTAAATTCTATGTTTAAATAAAAAATAATAAATTATTCACTAACATGATTATAAAATGAAAGTGAAGTCTCAGTCATGTCCGACTCTTTGTGACTCCATGGACTGTAGCCTACCACGCTTCTCTGTCCATGGGATTTTCCAGGCAAGGGTACTGGAGTGGGTTGCCATTTCCTTCTCCAGGGGATCTTCCCAACCCAGGAATTGAACCTGGGTCTTCCATATTGCAGGCAGACGCTTTACCCTCTGAGCCACCAGGAAGTCAACATGATCATAATGAATAGAAAAAAAAATTTTTTTCTATTGTTTATATATTTACAGAAAGTCAAACAGCCTAACTTGAATAAGAAGATAATACAGAATAAGGATGAGGGAAAGAAGCAATATCACTAGTTAATTATTACCAGTTATAAACTCTCTTCTCTTTGAAATTATGTGCTATTCCTTACAACTTCCTTTGGACTCAGAGCAATTGGAGGCATGTTCTTTGAGGCACAAAACCAATCAACTTCTATTCTCAGAAGATATGTTGACCAGGACATAGGATATAGAAAGAGATATAGGATATAGAATGATAGATATATATATATCCTATATTGATACAGGATATAGAAAGAGATTATGAATTCAAGGATGGGCAGGAGTTAAGATTCCAGGTGAAAAATAACATGACTATACCCCCAACAGTGTAGAAATATCACCTGTTATACCTTTTTCTAGTTTTAGTTTAGCATAAAATGAAGACAGAGCTGACATGATCCCTAGTAAGTCAGAAATTCAATTTTCCTTCTTGATTATTTGTTACAAAAAGGTATAATGCACCAGCTTTCTTCAAATGTGGACTCTCAGAATTCATTCACGTGAGGGTAGGTGGCCAGATTCAAATGTCCCCTAGCTCTTTCTGCAAGAAAACCAAGTCAAACAAGAACATTACGATGTTTTATTAATGAATTCTAAATAAATCACCCCAATGTGAAAATAGCTACAATAACACTGCTGGGCTTTCTGGTGTCTCAGAGGAAAAGAATCCGCCTGCAATGTGGGAGACACAGGTTCAATCCCTAGGTCGGGAAGATCCCCTGGAAAAGGAAATGGCAATCCACTCCAGTATTCTTGCCTGGGAAATCTCATGGACAGAGAAGCCGGGCGGGCTACAGTTCATGGGGTTGCAAAAACAGTCAGACAAGACTTAGCAACTAAACAACAACGATAACATAATAACAATGACACCATCAATTAACAATGATGTCCTTATATTCCAGGTGCTGTGTTATAAGTTTACATATATTAACTCATTCACATTATAGACATGAAACAGGACCTGCAGAGAGATTAAGGCCCCAGGTCTCACAGTTAGTAAGCGTCAGTCTAGCTCCAGAGTCAGCCCTACTCACCTCTACCCTCCTCCATTAGCTGTTAAAAGCTCAAGTCCAACACACCTGTGTTCAAACAGCAGCTTTGCTGTTTTACTAGCTGTGAGACATGAAGCAAGGTACCTGACTTCCCAAGTCTGTTTCCTCATCTATCAAGTAAGAATATTAACGGTATCTCCTCTTGAGACAGTTATTACGAAGACATAAAAAATAATGCATTTAACATATATCAAATGCTTAATTTACATGAACTTAAACATAAATAAAACAAAACCAAAAAGCTCTCTAGTTTCTCTTCATGCAAAATTCTTCTACTGCCTAATTCTTCCCCTCTGAAAACATTTCTGTAGAAGCTAATTTGCTTTGCAGTCCTGGACTTCTAGCTCCTTCCAAACCTGCTTCCTAAACATACTTAGAAAAAAATGCAACTAAGTTTATAAACAGAGTTGCAAGAGATTTTTCTTCTCATACTACAAAACAACATATTACTGGGTTTTGCTCTCAGTTCTTTGATGCTATAAAAACTTTCAGTCAAATTTCTTTAAAAGGATAAAAAAAAGTATAGGTATTTTACTTAAATATCACAGCAAGTAATTTCACAGTTATAGAAATTGATGTTCATATTAAATAACAACTAGCCCAATGGCACCCAGTTAGCAAATGGAATAATGTCCATAGTTACAAACACACTTTTTCTGCAAAGTCAGACTTCTACGTGAAGTTTTCTCTCAAGTCATGTCAGACCTTTCTAAAGTTTCTTAATCTCAACTTTCTATCTTCAAGACTCAAGTTAACTAGGCTATTTTAAAGAACAGCTTGGACAAGGCTTCAATGGCACCCCACTCCAGTACTCTTGCCTGGAAAATCCCATGGAGGGAGGAGCCTGGAAGGCTGCAGTCCATGGGGTCGCTAAGAGTCGGACACGACTGAGCGACTTCACTTTCACTTTTCACTTTCATGCATTGGAGAAGGAAATGGCAACCCACTCCAGTGTTCTTGCCTGGAGAATCCCAGGGACAGGGGAGCCTGGTGGGCTGCCGTCTATGGGGTCGCACAGAGTCGGACATGACTGAAGTGACTTAGCAGTAGCAGCAGCAGTCATTTAGAAAGTTTACAAGCCAAAAAAGTCACTATAGTGACAATAGTTAAACCACTTGAAAACTAAATAGCCTTAGGCAAAAAGTTGTTTTCCCTGAGATTTAAGCTCAGGTGAGAGAATGAAAAGATTATATGATTCTCCATGATTTCCTGAAAATTACACAGGGAGTATTTTTCTCCTGAGAAACAGCAGTCAGGGAAATGTAGCTATGAAGATAGGATTTGAGTAACCAAGGGCCCAAGGGCCAAATAAAGGGGTGTTTGACCCATTCAATGCTGGGAGTGCCTAACCTCAGTCCACTCAGGTTGATGGAGAATTGAAAGAGGCTCTTTCTCTTAAAAGTATTGGGAGTGAGGGAAATACCACTTGATACAGAATTTCACCCCAGATAAAGTGCAGAAACAGGGAACTTCTGTCTTACAACAGAAGTTGCATGGTGACAACCGAGTGAGACATATTTTGGTAAAACTTTGTCAGTTAGGTGAAACCTGAACTATGGGAATAATCATTTAAAAGAAAAAGAGGCAAAGACCACTTCTAGTTTCACCATCCCTGACTTTTTATTAGTCTCTTATAAACATCTGAGCCACTAGACTTGAAATTCAAGCATAAAAGAACCATATTCATCCGAAAATATATGCCAAATTGCATCTCTTGGAGCAGTAGCATAAACCCCTTATTGTGGATTCATCCACCTGCATTTATTGCAATTTGGCTTGTAGAACTTGATAAATGAACCTGATTTTTAAATGTCTACAAGTGGTCATCAATGGAGGTCTCTACAAGCAGTAAGACTTGTGAGAGTGGCCCATCCAATACGGAGTTGGTTGGGGACACCTTACAAACGTAAAGTCTGCATTAGGGCTTCCTGTGCAGAGATCTGCTATGCATTTAATACTTCTAATGAAGCAAAGAAGGCTAGAACAGGAAGAGAACACTTTCAACTAAGTCATGTCTCTCCGGGATCCCACATACTTCAATTGCTTTGTGAAGACCAGCCAGGGCACTGGTTGCTCATGAGCAATTCTAATCACTCCAGCACCCTGTGGTAATCCAGACACATACTTGGAGTTCTTCCAGAGAGCTCTTCTCAATCAGGCAATTGTCTTGATAATAGAACAATTGTATACTCAGCCCTGTTTAAAGCACCCATCCTGCCATGACCACTGAACCTTTTGTTAAAAATCTGCAAGGTTCCTTCTATCCTGTGTTAACACATACAGGAAGCTGCTATGGACCATCATGAGGAAACAGAAAGTGTGCTCCCTTATTTTTTCCTTTGCAGTATAGTTAACCTTTAAAGAAAAAACTGGGGGAAAATGATAGGGAGACCTATTTGAACAACTAACAATCAGAAAAGACATTCATGTATTTAATAAGTATTCACCGAGCACTCACTGCCAGATACTGCAGAGTGAATTATAACATATAGGAGGTTAAAACCATAAGAAAATTTCTTTTTTTTTAATACAGAAATAGAGCAAAGCTGTGCTTATGTTCAGGAGAAGAGTATAACATCCATGAAATCTAACGACTATAATTATTCCCGGAGATGGTATGTTCCTTCTTTCCTTTGTAGTCTTTTATCTAGAGAACTCAAACCCTCAAAGCATCAGGAATTAATCTCCACTTTGTAGGAAACGGCACTTAAAAACATCTTACTGTGGTCATATGAGTTATTGAGACAAGTTTTAAAACTTAGAGTCTCTCAACTCCAGCTTCTTTTGAGATCTTTTAGAGCAATAAAAGCTAAATAACTAGCTGGATTTAAATTTTCAGTACATTGATTTTGATAAATTCTTCTAAACTGCATGTCTATTTATTCCTAGAAATAAGTGAGGGCCTCAATTACGTAAAAGAATCAGGAGGTTTTCTTTGTTAGTAAGTAATGAGAAATTTTCAATTCAAAATGCAATTAAAAACTCAAGACTTTGACAACTCATATAGATCTGAAAATGAATTTCTGGATGAAAAGTCTTTTTCACCCTTTTCATTCTCAGAGCTCTCACTTCAAGTCACTTCAGGATTTTAGAGGACAAAAGTAGGGAGAGTAGAAGGAGATTCAAGTCAGTAAGTTCCATTTTTAGCAGCTCTGTTAAAACCAAAAGAAATTGAAATGGCTTGTGAAAAAATGATGTGGGTAGAGAGAAGAACTGTAATCATTCAAATTATTAATTCTACAAATATTTAGTAAGCACACATTCTGTTCTAGGCACATAGACTGTGCTAGATATTAGGACACAAAGATGGATTAAAATCCAAATTGGATTTCTTGCCTTCAAGGGATTCAGCTCTAATACTGACTTGATACCTGTTATTAGAGATTATTATAGTAATAATCTCTATAGGACACATACAGGACACACTATATTCTGAGAATGTAGGACACATTCTCATAATTCAAAAGTCTATATATCTGTAGATTTGTAAAGTGACCTTTATGCTGACTGATGTATCCATATCACGACATATATTAATTCTAGGTCATAGGGCATAGGTTAATAATGATATATATCATGACTAAAATTATACACTAATTGGAAAAAGGATAAAAAAATCATGAGAATGTGATTCTCAGAGGCTTGCTTAAAAGCTAAAGACCTATTTAAGTGAGGGCCTCAGTCATAATTATCCCAACGATTAACCACAACCTTCAAGCTTGTAATTTCTTTGCAGCTGTCTCACTCAGTGCACATACACTGAGCACTGCTACACGCACTATTCTGAGTGTGAGAGACACACTGGAAAAAAGGCTGGATGCCTGTCCCTGAAGTACTTGCAGTCTAGAGAAGGAGACAGACACACCATCTAACAAATAACATTGCATGGTGCCTCTAAGTAAGATAGTAGTAAAGGCAAGATGCAGTGGCGTCTGAAAGAGAGACCCCTGTGACTAAGCTGGCCATGGGGAAATAAGAAAGCCTTCCTTAAAAAATATTTTAAAATTTTGCTTCATATTCCCAGCACTCAACATAGTACATGGCACATAAAAGGTCACTGATAAAAGTTCAAGAGGGAGGGGATACGTGTACTTTTATGGCTGATTCATGTTGTACAGCAGAAACCAACACAACATTTTAAAGCAATTATCCTCCAACTAAAAATAAAATAAAGAGTTTTAATAAATAGGAGCACTAAAGGTATAAAAGCACAGTTCACTTCAAAAGTACAGAAGAAAAAATTATTACATTGGGTCTGAGGATGTTTAGGGAAGGTTTCCTGGAAGAAATGAGAATTTAAGTGTCTTTCAGGGTTGCTGTAGATTTCATGAGATAGAAGGATAGAGGGCATCCTAAAGGGAAATCCCCATGGTCAGTGAGAAGACCAGTTTGGCTAGAAATTTAGAGCAGGGTAGGTGATAGGAACTTATTTTACCAGGGAAGGTAGATTGGGGCGTAAGTTGAGAGATTTGAATTCCAAGCCTGAAGTATTTGAATTGCATTCTATAAACTGTAGGAAGTCACTAAAAGTTTCTGAGCAGTGTGGCAACATAAAAGCTATTTTGCAGTGGGGGTGGGGGGTATATTAAACATGTAGGATTATCTTTATTCCCTTAAGGACATATATTTTCACCTTTTTTCCCCCTGAAATACATTTATTGTCTTGGCCTTTCGTTTTCTACTTTTTAAAAACTTTTTTTTTTTTTAATTTTGAGATAATTTTAGACTTACCTAAGAGCTGGAAAAACAGTACAGAAAGTTCCCATCCACCCTTCACCCAATAAAGCTGTATTTTTGAAAGATTAATCTGGTTAAAGACCAGTTGGGTCTTTAACACATACCTACATGTAACCAGACTTACCAAGATTGCTTCATTGGACAGACTGAAAACAGCCAATCGCTGAAACAGGATCATGAGCCTAGTTGTAAACTTGATTGAAATGACAAGGTTGCATTTGCGCCAAGTCTTCAGCCTCAGAACAAAGAGTTACATGTGCACATGAGGGATGTGTGCCTTGGACTTTGAAACAAAAGCAGCAGTGTGGCTCATTTACTTTTCACCACCATCAGCGTCCCCAAGCCTGTTGCCCTTTGGAGAACATGCCCTTTAAGACCACCCTCCCCACCACCTTCCTCACACACCATTTGCCCCTCAACCACCCCAGGAGGAGGAGTTGCTGTAGTTTGATAGACTGAGCTACCTTTGCTGAAGGGTGAACAGAGATCTCAGCAGCACACAGGTTCCTGGCTCTCCCTCTAGTTTAAATCCTCCCTGGCAGCTGGGATCTTTAGGGCCAAGGTTCACTTCCCCCAGGCACAAACACATCACTCTCCCTTGATTCTTTCTTACATGGAATTGGAGAGTGAGAAGAGGCAAAAATGCAGTATGGACTTTAGGAAGAGGCTTCCCTTGGTCTGAAGCTACTAGGCTTCACCACATCAGGAGAAGTGGCTGCTGCAGATAGGTGGTCTGGCCCATCTGGCCAGAGTTCTTTGCGCTGGGGTTTGGGGCCAAATCCCCAGAAATAATGAGGGGCTATTTTGCTTTTCTTGCCATTCTTGCTGTAGAAACCACAAGGGGAGTGGTTGCTGCGGCCTCCAGAGGATCTGGGTATTTCTGGTCCTCTAGTCATAATACCAAGTGATAGCACCCTAAGCTGAACACAGCCCTGAACACTGCCTGTTGCTTTAGCTTGTATTTTATTATCTCAGGTCTCAAAAAAAGAAAGAAAGAAAGAAAGAAAAGAATAAAGAATGCTAGTTCTCTTCCTGTCCCTTTATCATAAGAGAAAGTAGAGCTACTATTCAACTGTTTCTAACTATATTTTCTTTTCATATTTGAAAAAATGGTTAATTCAATATAAAGTCTCAAGGACATCTGTTTACATGAAGAAGCAGAATCATACCAGATACTTGCTTATGTTAAGTGCCTTAAGAAAGATACATGCTTCTCTATCAGAGTAATATTTAAAAGATTTGACAGGTATTCATTCTCAAAACATCCTCTGCATCTATTATTCAGGCCACCTTACTTGAAGCCCTGAAAACAATGAAAAGAGTAATACTCTAATGCAAAATTTATAGGTTAAAATAAATTATTTGGGGGAACCAGTATTTTTTTTAAATACTGAAGTATTTAAAAAATTTTTTAATATTATAAGGTAACATTTTAAATGAGCAAGTTATTTATATAGTTCAAAATTCAAAAAATATACAAAAGTATTTTTTTATAAAAGGGATTCCTCAGTGGCTCAGTAGTAAAGAATCTGCCTGCAATGCAGGAAATGCAGGAGATGTGGGTTCAATCCTGGATCAGAAAGATCCCCTGGAGGAGGCCATGGCAACCCACTCCAGTATTCTTGCCTGGAGAATCCCATGGACAGAGGACCCTGGCAGACTACATACAGTCCATAGGGTCACAAAGAGTCAGACACGACTGAAGCAACTAAGCAGGAGCACATTTTTTAAAAAGTATCTTTCTCACTCCTGACTGGAGTATTTTTAAGCAAAAGAAATACATTAGAAAGCATCATTTTTATGTTTGGCATGTTTGCTTGTGTTTCTGAGTAATTGTTACTATAACATCTTATATTAAGCTACCTAACAGTAATCAGAAGGTGAGAATTTATTGCCAAATAAATTGGAAAGCAGCCCTTATGTCTATTATGTGACCCCAAGTCATATTTTTTGAATTTACAAATCATGGATTCTCTTAGGGAAATCTGAAAGCTGACAATCAAGCAACAATAGATAGGTCATTATATTATACTAAGTTTGAAGTATTTTCTTTACATAAAATTCCATATAAATAATTAGAAGCAGAGTTTAGGCAAGCTACTACGTATTGTTTTTCAGTGACAATAATGGTATATACTGCTGTTTCCTACCACTATAAAAATATTTACAAACGTAAGTCCATGCCTACATGAACAGCTGAGCCATAAAGAATCTGCCTGCAATGCAGTAGACCTGGGTTCGATCCCTGGGTTGGGAAGATCCATGGAGGATCCATGGGGCAACGTGCCCCAGTACTCTTGCCTAGAGAATCCCAAGGACAGAGGAGCCCGGCAGGCTGTAGCCCACGGGGTCGCACAGAATCGTCATGACTGAAGCGACTAAGCAGCAGCACATGAACAGCAAGAAATTGAACAAAACAATGGAGACAGAAATAATTTTTCAATTCCTTTGCTAATACACTTCAGCTAAAACACTGCCTTAGAGAATCATGTTTTAAGGAAACAGAGTTTGCAATCAGAAAAGCAAGATGGATAAATTTCATTGTAAAAGATAATCACAGAGAGAAAATCCATAACATCACGGTAGTACCTCCTAGAATTTAACAGCAGTCAATTCCATGGAGTTCTTTCTTTTGTTCAATCTAAGTCTCTGGTAGCAATTTACACTAATTTATTTTGTTTACTTTCCCTTGGAAGATGAAATGTGGGTGAACATCCTTCTTACACTGAAATCTAATTTATTAAAGGCAGTTAAGTCAATTTTAAGCTGCTTAAGTCAATTTTCAGCTTCTTCCCCAGTCAAAATAACACCTTCTTTCTTAAACTTACACCCCTGGACCCCCACTCCATCTTGCCAGATTCCAACCCTGAATCACTTTAGTTGCTCATCTATGGTACTTTGCTCAAATTTTTCATACCTCTCGTAGAATATGGGCATTAAATGGGATATATCACATAAATATGACCAATGCCAAGTAGCAGGGAAATATCATTCTTGATATATTTCCATTCTAACAAATACTCTTATTGATTCAGTTCACATCCCTATTATTGAGTTGACCAAAAAGTTTTATTTGGATTTTTTCCCATAAAATGTAATAGAAAAATCCAAACGAACTTTTTTAGCCAACCCAATCATTTCATTATAATGTTGTGGTAAACTTCTTAAAAATTCTTAACAAGAGTCTTGTAATGCTGAAGCTAAGAAATGGGCCATGGCAACAAAGAGGTCTTGGTTCCTCTCATTAGCCCTGTGTCATTGTTTTTCCTCATCTGCATTCCACCTTTTATTCATTGTTTGAATAGCAAGTGCCACTTTGTATTTAGATCATACAAGAGGTTAGCATCACTGCCTGAGTGTTATCCAAAACTAATGAACTTATTCTGAGCTCTGTCATCAAAATCACTGATGAAAAGAGCAAATAATTCAGTCCCCCAACCAAAGTTAATGGATCCTGCTGACCTAATAGAGTAATTGTCATGATTTTTTGAAACAATTCACGTTTTACAGTGAGTACCAGATTGATACATGTGTAGAGTCCCTCAGTGAAAATCTATGAAGGGTATTAGCTGATATTTTGCATCTATTTCTCAGACACTCAGGACACTCATTAACTCATTAATGAGCACACACACTGCCAAATTCCTTGCCATAGGATCACAGTGAATTCAGGAACAGAATCAAAAGTCTCAATATTCTATGCTGTATCACACAACTGGTAAGCACATCATCTATTTCTTAAAATGCATTTCAGGAAAATCAGCTTAGAATTGAATCTAATTCACTTTTGGAAGATCAAGTACCATGTTTATACACAACGCTAAATTTGTAAGGAAGACCAGTATATGTGAAATACAAGTTTAGTTCTTTGTGAGTCAGGAAGTCTTCACCATGGTGGTCTTGGACTGTAATTCATTCTGTAAGATGAACTTATTGTAAGGTTATTTGATGATGGAATCTTACTCTCAAATAAAAACTGTTTTTCTAAAAAGATTACATGGAAAAATACATGAGTACATGAGCCAATGAGGACATCTGAAAGTCTGATGAACTTCATGTGGTGTTTGTTCTTTCCCATCTAGAAATGCCCTTTTTATTTATCTTACCACCTTTTAGCATAACTCGGCATTGAATAGGAAGCTAAAAGAAATTGATTAACAGTGCCAATGAGTCTCAAATTGCAAGATACTTCTCCAAAGGAAGTATGTGACCATTTAAATGACTTTACTCATGTGCTTCTCTCATTTGTACCATTATTCACAAGTATGAAATCAGGTAGACACATTAGCCAGCAAAACAACACTCTTATTTAAAGCTTGATCGTGGGCATAAAGAAGAGAACCAGTAGAACACCAAGATACATACATACAAAGGACTATGACTTTCAGATCTAAAGTAATATCCAGTTTATCAAGCCATGATGTGTTCAACTGTCACTGACATTGAAGAGTGTTAGGGAATCTTTTATTTAATAGAGTATATTTTTTTTTAAATAACAATTTTTGATATTGTATGTCAAAACTATTATTTTAATTGTATATTTTTTGCCTCTAAAAACAAAGTTCACCAAACTTTATGAGTGTAGTATACACATGAATTTTAAATTTGGGTTTTAAGATTTTATCAGTGATTTGCTTCTTTGACTAGAAATATTTTTTTTAATCATCAGAAACTAAAAGTCCAATGTTTAGCTTTCAGGGTGCTCCATCATGCTCCATCATGCTCCATCACCCAATACCATTCTATTTATTCAATCTTGTGTCTCTCCTTACCCCAAAGCATACCTTCTATTCACAAGGGCTATCTTGGATGTAATCCAAGCCTACCTCCTCCACTGTCTGCACCCTAGTTTATGTTCTTGTTCTTTCCTTTAACAGGAATTTTCTCCTTTTTCCATGCACTTCCTTATAGTTTATTCATTGTCAAGGCCTACCTTCCCCTCCAAGATTCCTCTGGTATGTTCCTGATTCCTCTTCTTTATGCCAGTCATTATATCACTCAGATCTTAAACAGGTCTCTAGGATCAACTTCACCTCCTTCTATCTTTTCTCTCATTCTCTTCCAGGCTCACTGACCTCCAGACATGCTCTTCCCTCCACCTTAAAGGCTCTTTCCCCAACAGTCTGTGTTCACACCCTCACCACTTGCACATAGTTCCTCCAGCGTTGTTTCCTAACCACTCTATTTTATACTGCAATGCATTTCCTAGATTCTCTGCTCCCCATTTCTGCTTTAACTTTTTTTTTTACCCCCCATTGCTCTGGATAGTCAGTAGGGCAGGGATGTTTGTCTGTTGTGTCTCCAGTGCCTAGAAAAGTATCTGGCACAAAGTAAGTACTCTAAATAGCTGCTGAATAAATTAAGCAAAATTACTGAATGCTAGCTCTATCCTAAATGCTTGATAAGCATAATAAATTAAATGACTATATTGAAATTTATGTTCTAAGTGCCTGACAAATATTGTCTTGTTTAATCCTCACATCATCCAATGAAAAAGGTTCTATTATCATCATCTCAATTTAATAGATGGAGAAAATGAAACAGAGAGATCAAGTGAATTCACTGCAGTCAAGCAATGGTGGCACTAGTGGCAAAGAACTCACCGACCAGCGTAGGAGACATAAGAGACACAGTTACAATTCCTGAGTCTGGATGATCCCCTGGAGGAGGGCATGGCAACCTACTCCAGTATTCTTGCCTGGAAAATCCCCATGGACAGAGGAGCCTGGTGGGCTACAGTGCATAAGGTCACAAAAAGTTGGACACAACTGAAGCGACTTAGCACACAAGCAACTACTAGTGCTTCCCAGTGGCTCAGTGGTAAAGAATCTGCTTGCCAATGCAGGAGATCCAGGTTCAATTCCTGGGTTGGGAAGATGCCCTGGAGGAGGAAATGGCAACCCACTCCAGTATTCTTGCCTGGAGAATCCTATGGACAGAGAAGCCTAGCAGGCTTCAGCACGACTTAATGACTAAATAACAACAACAAAGCAACTAGTAAGTCTCAGTTGAAATTACAACTATAGTTTTCCCAATAGGTGCTGTATAAATTGTTGAAGAACATCTTCACACACATCCCAATTTATTTTGTCATTATCATCTAAGTCAGACCTTCTCCCAACCACCTCTCCTTTGACAAATGAAAAAATGACAGATCTGAACTAGACTACAAACAAAGTCATTTGCACCTCATGTGTCTTTTAATTTTCCCCAAATGCTTTTATAACCATTCTACCCTTATCACAAACTATTGATCAATTACTACAAAGAGTAGACTTACTTATGGTATACATCTCTTTCTAAAACAGAATGCAAGGTAACTAGCTTTAGACATTATTTTTTTATTATAATAAGAAGGAGGGGGAGGAGAGGAAGGACATGAGGAAGAGGAAAGGAGGAATGGAAAGAAGTGGAAAAAGAAGGAAAAAAAAACCCAAAAGAATAAAACATACATTATTACAATTACCAATCAACATTAGGGGAAAGAAATAGAGACTTCAAGGCTTGGCTCTTGTGTCTTTCTAGAAATTATTAGCTAAGAAAAGCATCCTGAATTTTCTGGAATACAAAAATAAGTCTCTACTAAGTCCAGTTACTTAAAAAGATTTTAAAAATATGACTTGCAGGCACCTAGAAACTCCAGGACTGTGAGTTCCACAGAGCCTGCTCCCAGGTCACGATCCACAGAATGAGATAAGGGTGAAGCATCAAGCCTAGTTCAGAAGTAAGTAGAAACAATAATAACAATAGAGGCTAACTGGGCTGATCTGGACCATATACACTGGTCTGGTCATATCAGGTTTTATAGCCAAGAGCAGTTCTAAGTGTTTGGTGCCCCTACTATACTGCTTGTTAAATACTTTGAGAATCACCCCTGAAGCTAACATGTATTAAAGTGCCTAATAAACACCAGGCAATATGCAGAGAGATTTTATCCCCAAATCACAAGGTGTTGTTCAGTAACTCAGCAGTGTCAAACTCTTTGTGACCTATGGACTGTGACAAACCAGGCTTCCCTGTCTTTCACTATCTCCTGGAGTTTGCTAAAATTCATGTCCATTGAGTCAGTGATGCCATCCAACCATATGATCCTCTGTTGTTCCCTTCTTCTCCTGCATTTATTCTTTCCAAGCTTCAGGGTCTTTTCCAATGAATCGGTTCTTCCACTCGGGTGGCCAAAGTATTGGAACTTCAGCTTCAGCATCAGTCCTTCCAATGAATATTCAGGACTGATTTCCTTTAGAATTACTGGTTTCATCTCTTTGCAGTCCAAGGCACTCTCAAGAGTCTTCTCCAGTAGCACAGTTTATAAGTATCAATTCTTCGGTGCTCAGCCTTTTTTATTGTCCACCTCTCACATCCGTACATGACTACTAGAAAAACCATACCTCTGACTATATGAACCTTTGCTGGCAACATAATGATTTTGCTTTTTTATATGCTGTGTGTCATAGCTTTTCTTCCAAGGAGCACGCGTCTTTTAATTTCATGGCTGCAGTCATTGTCCGAGGTGATTTTGGAGCCCAAAAAGATAAAGTTTGTCACTGTTTCCATTGATTTTCCATCTATTTTCCATGAAGTGATGGAACCAGATGCCATGATCTTAGTTTTCTGAATGTTGAGTTTTAAGCTAGCTTTTCCACTTTCCTCTTTCACCTTCATCAAGAGGCTCTTTCATTCCTCTTTGCTTCTGCCATTAAGGTGGTGTCATCTGCATATCTGAATTTATTGATATTTCTCCCAGCAATGTTTATTCCAGCTGGTGCTTCATCCAGCTTGGCATTTTGCATGATGTACTCTGCAAATAAGTTAAATAAGCAGAGTGACAATATACAGCCTTGACATACTCCTTTCCCAATTTGGAACCAGTCTTTTGTTCCATGTCTGGTTCTAACTGTTGTTTCTTGACCTGCATACAGGTTTCTCAGGAGGCAGGTAAGGGGACAGGAAGGCAAAAGTGGAAAGTCAAGAGATACCTGGTATAACAGGCAAGTTTGGCTTTGGAGTACAAAACAAAGCAGAGCAAAGGCTAAAAGAGCTTTGCCAATAGAATGCACTGGTCATAGCAAACACCCTCTTCCAATAACACAATAGATGATTCTACGTATGGACATCACCAGATGGTCAATACCAAAATCAGACTGATACCCTTTGTAGCCAAAGATGGAGAAGCTCTATATAGTCAGCAAAAACAAGACCAGGAGCTGACTGTGGCTCAGATCACGAACTCCTTATTCCAAATTCAGACTTAAATTGAAGAAAGTAGGGAAAACCACGAGGCCATTCGGGTATGACCTAAATCAAATCCCTTACAATTATACAGTGGAAGTGACAAATAGATTCAAGGGATTAGATCTGATAGAGTACCTGAAGAACTATGGATGAAGGTTGGTAACAAAGTACAGGAGACAGTGATTAAAGCTATCCCCAAGGGAAAAAAAATGCAAAAAGGCCAAATGGTTGTCGGAGGAGGCTTTACAAATGGCTGAGAAAAGAAGAGAAGTGAAAGGCAAAAGAAAAAAAGGAAAGATACACCCATCTGAATGCAGAGTTCCAAAGAATAGCAAGGAAAGATAAGAAGGCCTTCCTAAATGAATAATGGAAAAAAAAAAAAAGAGGAAAACAATAGAATGGGAAAGACTAGGTTCTCTTAAAAAAAAAAATCAGAGATACTAAGGGAATATTTCATGCAAATATAGGCACAATAAAGGACAGAAACCATATGGATCTAACAGAAGCAGAAGATATTAAGAAGTGGCAAGAATACCACTTGCCACTTTGTATAGAAGAACTATACAAAAAAGATCTTCATGACCTGTATAACCATGATGGGTGATCACTCAGAGCAAGACATACTGGAGTGTGAAGTCAAGTGAGCCTTACGAAGCATCACTCATGAACAAAGCTAGTGGAGGTGATGGAATTCCAGCTGAGCTATTTCAAATCCTAAAAGATGATGCTGTGAAAGTGCTCCCAACAAATTTGGAAAACTCAGCAGTGGCCACAGGACTGGAAAAGTTCAGTTTTCACTCCAATCCCAAAGACGGGCAATGCCAAGAATGTTCAAACTACCGCACAACTGCACTCACTTCACATGCTATCAAGGTAATGCTCAAAATCCTTCAAGCTAGGCTTAAACAGTATGTGAACTGAGAACTTACAGATGTACAAACTGGATTTAGAAAAGGCAGAGAAATCAGAGGTCAAATTGCAAACATCTGTTAGATCATAGAAAAAGCAAGAGAATTCCAAAAAAACATCTACTTCTGCTTTATTGACTATACTAAAGCCTTTGACTGTGTGGATCACAACAAATAACAAGAATGACAAGTAAATATTCCCAACAGCACAGCGAAGTAAGTGGTAGAGCTGGATATACAACAAGCTTCAGATATGACTGTCTAGCTCCACAGTCTGTACACTCAGCCACTATTCTACTGCTTATTCCAGAACAACAACAAGAACAAAAAACAACCCTCATTCTGCAGTGTTTAAACAGATAACAGCATGTTGTTAGATAAACCTGAACATTTTTGTAAATACATATTTATCCAAAAGGTTGAAATCATTCTTTCTTCTTAACAACTGTGTCTGGCCTTTAAGTCATCTCAAATTCCTGGAAGCATGAGTTTTGTATTTATCTTTCCATCTCCAGCACAGTGTCTGTAATATGGTAGGAGTCTGATAAATGTTCATGGAATAAATGAATGAATGAGAAAATAAGTGAATGGAGTGACTGGAAGTTTATTTTTACATCGTATCTAAAAAAATGGCACTTTCAAAGGACACAAGACACCTTGGCTATAAATGTAGGCTAACAAATTATGTATTAGATATTAAGCATAGCCAGCTAAAAGTTTTCAGATTGCAAGTTAAAATAGTAAAAAGCAAAACAAAATAAAATCCAAAAAACACCATGTTAAATAACAGTATATAAAATCAGCCTCAAACAACTGAGCCTCCCTTTCCAACATAAAGTGGGAAATTAAGTTGTGGAAGCAAAAGTTTTAATCTACTTAAGTATACAATAACTTAATTTTGTAATCTTGATCTGGTGTTTTTTTTCAAGGCCCACTGAATTCAGAAATGCAGGTATGTTACTACTAAACATAGGTGTGTACAATCTGGTCATATTTATTAAACAGAAATAACAACTTGAATGATTGGTCTTTACATTTTAATTATTCACAGACTATTTTATCTTAATCATGTTTATTCTTCCTTAAATGCTAACTTTATAATACATTTAAACTGTATAAGGGCTACTAAATAGAAAACTAAAAAAAAAAAAAAAAAAAACCTCCAGAATATTTTTTCTGAACATTGAAGCAATTCAACCCTCCTATTCCCATCTAGTCCAGCCAAACACCTACTCATATCGAGTTTTACATAGCTAAAGTAAAACACCACAGTAAAATTCTCCCATCCCTAGAAAGGGTGATCTAAAACTAAGTAAAAAAGAGGGTTTTTCTGTTTTCTTTCCTTTTGCACTCTCAAAAGCATGTTTGCTTACCAAAAACCAGAATGAGGCTTTTGTTTTAATTTCAACAACAAATGCTAGAGTATTACTACTCATCAACAGGAAGCAAAATTACTCATCCATTCCACTGAGATATCTAAGACTAGAAGACTCAACATATTTTCTCCCTTTTTAAAGGATTCTATGTGACAGGATTAAATTTCACAAATTCCAGAATACATTTACATATGGGATTTAAAATTTTAATCCCGTTGCCATTCACTTTAGTTTTAAACAGCTTGCTTATCTTCTTTCTGATAGCACAAAATTCGGTGCAGAAATGGAAACCAGATTTCTTTACGTAGTGAATTTCATGTGGTTTCCACATTTCTCCAGGCAGTCATTTCCCAGCAGACATTCATCTAAAATATTCTTCCATGAGTGATTTTTAAGTAAGATGGCATCTGTAGCATTTGTGGCACGTTCTAAGTACAGTCTCAAATGCATTACAAATGGCCTGTGCATTACAGCATTCTACATTGCAGCTTACATTGACAGTCTTTGTAAATGTAAATACAGAAGTTAAAAATGTAATCTAGTAAGGTGATTTGGAATGGTCTTGATAAGAAGGAACCTCCTTTGACTCTTCACATTCAGGAAAATCTCAGACTGATCAATATGTCTTTATTAACCTGATTACATTCAGAAAGCCATTGTGCAGCATATATAGCAACTATAGGTGTGGCCCCCTGCCTTCAAGAAGTTTATAATCAAGCAAAAAAGATGAGACATAAACACCAGAACAAGTCAAGCAACACCTTGAGAAGTAACAGCAGAGCAAAACAACAATGGGTGAGTGAATGAAATGGTCTATAAAGTTATCAGGAAAAATCTGATGTGCAATAGTCTCTGGAACTGAGAAAGCCAATTTAAAGCAAAATGGTATGGGGGATTCCCTGGTAGTCTAATGATTAGGACTCAGAGCTTTCACTGCCGTGTCCCAGGTTCAATCCCTGGTCAGGGAACTGAGATCCCATAAACCGTGTGGTGTTGCCACAAAAAAAAAAAAGTAAAACAGTGTGATCAATCTAAAACTCCACTGTTTTCTCTTCTTGTTTCTAAAGATATCTAATATTAGAAAAAGATTCCAAAGTCACTGCTTCTGTGGAGGACTATTTTAAAGGGCACAGGAGGTATAAAAAGAATTTAATTTAGATTTGGAGCCTTTTTTTTTTTTTAAAGCAATGCATACACAGGATAAATTAATCTGATTGAAAATTCAAGGAGAAAAAACAAAATCTCATTAAACCATCTAATATATATTTTCACTGGTAGCTCAATTCCAACTTTGTTTCCTGAAGAAAAAAACAGGAAGAACTGGGGCTGGAGAGGAGAGGAGAGAGCTACAGAAAGTCTCAGAAGAGACACAGAGGGGGAAGACAGAACAGTAGGAAAAAGAAGAAAGGAACAAAAGTTAATAAGCCTGTTCTCCTGAATGACTTTTGATCACTTTGGTAGAGATATAATATGGTACAATAGTACATTCCACTGCGTTCTGACACAGTAGACTAGTTTAATTAATATTTTCAGATCTTCCTTTCTTTAAACATTCAGCAACACCACAAAAGTTAACAAGGGTAGAAATGGTATTTGCTACAGCACTGTAACCCCTGGCCCCAAGGCAATGCTGTCACTCTTCTCCAAATCGTTGCTCTATGAATTGTTGAAGAATGTCTTCAAAAACATCCCAATTTAGTTTAAAATTATCATCTAAATCAGACCTTCTCCCAACCGTCTCATCCCAACCACTCTCATTTCACAAATGAGAAAATGGCAGAGCTGAACTAGAATCAATCAATTCTGGTGCTCTTTTCTTATACCTCAGGTGTATCCAAGAAAGCAAAGGTTTCATTTAACTTCAAAGAAGTGGAATTTGTACAGGAAAGATGAAAATTTGAAATCAAATACAATTATTTTTTTTTACTCTGTACAAATACTAAATCACCAAACATCTGCTGTAGGCATGGAGCAAGCTGGCTTTAGTGGTTTCACTACAAAGGTTAACTTGAAACTTCTACTGATGTAGGTAAACAAAGGGAATTTGGAATATTAGGTATTATGGAAATAATCTTACAAATAACAGTCTTTACCAGGGTCTTACCAAACAGTTTCCATCAGTATCCCCAAAACTCACTAAAACTCTCCTATACTGAATATGAAGGAAATATACAATGTGGGAATTTTTAATTAAATTCATTTATTTTTAATTCCCCACAGGTATAAGTGGGGAATTGCTTCTACTGTAGGGGACATGGATTTGATCCCTGGTCTTGAACTAAGACCCCGCAAGCTGAGCCGAGTAACCAAAAAGAAAAAAGTCAAAAACTGGGGCAGTTGATACATTCAGGAAACCCTGCATATATACACAACAGACAAATGCACTGAAAATGATACAATATAGGAATGCAACAGAAGTGGCAGGGAACTAAACGAGTCTGAATATACAAAGTATTGTCAAAGCAAAATAAAATTAAAAAATAATAAAATGAAGTAAGAATGGACATTAACAAATTGGATTCAACCTAACCCATTATGAGCATTAATGGGAGACTAACAGCAATTATTTTATGGTCTGAAGGCAGAGGTGTAACTGAAATTGACTTAAAAAATAGGCTAGACAAAACTTGCTGGAAAATAAACTCCCATTGACTTTCTTGTTCTTTTTAATGGTTAAAAAAAAAAAATGAGGGGCTCAACTTTACAAAAACTAATCACTTGAAATGCAGTACTGAAAATTTCAGGGACTGGAATCATTAAAAAAAAGTGAGGTAAGTAAGTTATCTTTACACTGGCTTCACTACTGGCAGAGGCAGTTACTTTTAGAAAAATCAAAAGATTTCTCTTATACAGCTTATTCTGGTTCTTGTTTTCTCTGTTATAAAACTTGGGGAAAAAGAACTTTAAGTTCTTTTAGTTCTTTGATGAGCTTCTCAGTAATAATTTCATGAGGCCCTGAAAATGCAAAGTGAACTCTAAGCCTGGGCTCTAGAGAACTGATGCACACGCTGGGCCAGACAGCACCTCAGGCCACCCCCAAACATTTTCAGTGGGGTCTAGATCCCTTAAAGAAAACAAACTAGTTCCCCAACAAAGCAAGCCAATATTTCAAAAGGAATCATAATCCATCCTGGCCAACAAAATTCAAGACTAGTTCTTCCTTGAAAAGACTAAGGTGAAACAGAAACAAAGTTCCACTGCACTAGAGGAAAACATTTTGCTACAAGGCAGAAGGTTGGGCATAAACTTCCCAAACCAAACCAATCATACAGAAAGTGTGTGTGCAGTTTTTAAATGTAATCAGCTATAGCTCCATCTGCAGAGAAATCAATCCCCTTAAAACAGTACATTTGCAAAATGACAAAGGCATTTCCTACCTGATTTTCACTTATTAACCTTTAACTGGTGTTATAAAAGCTCTGGTAGGCAGAGTTTTCAAAAAAATAATGAAATGTGCACGCACGAAAACTAACATCTAAGATTACACAAAACATTCACATGCTTTAGCTTTTAAAAAGGGAAAAGAATTGATTTTGAAGTTGGTAATTCTCATACAGAAATCTGGTTTAGTTTAAAAGTATATAGAGATATAGATATACAAAAATATTTATAAATCATATAAATATTTACAAAGTGTATAAATATATACACACACATACATGCACTTACACATGCTTGCACATTTATACACATGTGTTTTAATATATACAGGCAAAACTGTAATAAAAGCAGATAAAAGAGAGGAAGGTCATTACTGACTTTTCCAAGAGATTCTCCAAAAGGTTGTCTTAAGGATCCCCTCCCACTACAGTGTGTTTTTAAAAATCCTGTTGTCTTCCTTTCAGAATCAAGTATTTTCTTCTATTTTTACCTGTTTTACACACAGATGATTTATTTACCCAATGAGATTATAAATACCTGAGGAAAAGAGCACTTTCTTCCTGAACAGTACTTGGTGTGGCTTGCACTTTGGAGTCACAGGACCAGGTTTTGAATAGAGGGTCAGTACCTGAATCAAAGGGCTTCCTTGGTGGCTGAGTGGTGAAGAATCCACATGCCAATGCAGGAGACATGGGTTCAATCCGTGGATCAGGAAGATCCCCTGGAGAAGGAAATGGCAACCCTCTCCAGGATTCTTGCCTGGGAAATCCCATGGTCAGAGGAACCTGGCGGGCTACAGTCCAAGGGGTCACAGAGTCGGACACAACTGAGCGACTAAACAACAACTGAATTCAAGATGGAGGCCTGGTTGTGCCCTCACAGCAGCATCTAATCTTCAGGAGGCCTTTGTCTGGGCCAAGCCCTGATCCAAGCTTTTCTCTCACATTACCCCTTTTAATCCTCAGAGAAACCCTATTTTACAGATGAGGACATGAGAGCTCATAATACTACAGTTAAACAATTGCCAAGGTCTCCAAATAGTAAACTGTGAAGTTAGGATTCAAACCCACAGCCTCTAGTTCCAAAACTCTTATTTTTTACTGTCTCTTGGGGCTTCTGCTTCAACTGCAACCTTGGAGAAATCCTACCTTTGAAGGTTGTTGGATTAAATATATCACATGTGAAAAACTAGCATGGAGGGCCTAAAATCATGGTCTAAAATCAGTCTCAAAAAAAAGTATTAAAAAGAAACAAAACAAACCTTTAAAAATGGAAAACAGTACACTTCCCTTTTTATACAACATTTACATTGTAGTTCTGAGTGTCAAGTTACATAATCTGATTCTGCATGGCATATTGAAGCAATTTTCCCTTAATATGCAAATAAGTGATTTTATAAAGATATATGATTCATATTCATTTACAACATGGAAATAACTTTTCAACATGAACTAATTTATACACCAAGTGCTTTTGTGTGTCTATGAAAGTAAATTCTCTTCTCTTCTCATGAAACGAAGTATTTTAATATGCTGTCATATATCCCTTAAATAAATTCTCTGGAGAATGAACAGAATTGGGAAGCCAGTTAAGGTAACCTTAATATTCTTAACTAAATAGATTTATGTTGGATTTAACCCTTTTAGCAATTCATATAATTTGTATTTCCCTTCTGAATATACCAAAAGATTTTACATCCTATAATAAAGATACTGTGCCATGTATTATGCAGGTATGCCTATCATCACAAAGATTTGGAGCTTCTAGAACGATATACTGCATCACTGCAGGTATTCTGGAATAAGCAGAAAGCTCTCTTCACACACGTATTTCCTTGGAGCCAGTATGCTTCACTTGCACTCCCAACCACAAAAAGCATACTTTTTCTACCCCTGAAAAATATGCTTTCTGAGCCTCTATGTGATGCACACACAGATTTATTTTCCCCGTTTTGATACCATGCATGCTTGTTTCTGAGTCGTACTAAGGAAATAAACTATTGGTGATGTCAAAAGACATCAGGAGTCAATATTCTAAAATTGTCAGTGACCTGAGGACACCATATTTCTCTTGTCCAAGAGAGCCAATACTCATTTTAAAGTCTGATTGTAACATGGAATTCAATGAGAGTTCATAGTACATAGCATTCAGATGATGCTCATCAGCTTTTGAGGGTTGAAGCAGGCAGCAGACTGCATTCCTAGTACGCTCTCACTTAAAATCTGCCTCAAAAGGCCAGCATTAATTTTCCAATCCTTTTTTTTTAACCTCCCCCTAAAGATTTCAAGACACTGCTTCAAATTTTACTGGAGTCATAAATCATATATTTACCTTCATGCGACTGATTTTCAAGGAGCCAGAGTTAGTAAGGTTGGTCTGCCGGATGTATTATGTTTCTTAAATACAGAAATGGCTGCTGTGCACGCCAGTGGTTAGTAAAACTCAAAGACGTAACATTATCTTTCTCAATTGATTTGAGGAAAGAGTGCTCATAAAATATTTACTGATTTTGGTTAGGGGCTGATTTCTAAATAAACAGACTCAGCAATGGAAATTCTAGAGACGGGCAAAACAAAACATGCATTAGTAAATGTACGTTTTAAAATCAACTCTCTCACAATCTTTGCGTTTTGCAAGCTTTGTGAAGACTGTAAAATCAGTTGAACTAAGCTTATGATTTACAGGTGTTCTAATTTAACTTCTTTTTCAGTTGTTGAAAGAAAATCTGTTCACTCTTCTGGACTATTTCTCCTCTTTTTATAGCCTCTGATGTTACATCTCTGGCTAAGAAGGCACTTTACTGCAGTGATCTGAAGGCAGCCATTTGTTTGATAGTCAGAGAAGGAGAGAAAAAGGGAAAGCTTTGCTACAACAAATCTCCCAGCTCTTTCAGGCCCTGACAAAAATAGGAAATGCTGGTGACCAGAAGACAGCATTGCCTCCAATAAAAAAAGGGAAAAAAGTGCTAATCCATACAACATAAAGCCAAACTAAGTGGGGTTATCTTCCCTAATTTGCAATGAACTGAGGTCAACTAGATTTTATCTCAAATACAAACTGGGAAGGAGACAACAACAAGAGAGGAAAAGCTACATCTTGGTTAGATCCTGCTTTTCACACAAGATTGTATGACTGATAGCTACACAGGATGCTTCCAGAAGATTAGAAGGCCAAAAATAAGTAAGGAAATATGGCTGGTCCAAGGTTCACAATTATTTCTAAAAGAACAGTGCAACCTGATACATAACTGCAATACACATACATTTAAAAATTATACCATATTTTCCATTTAAGATAAAAAATAGTATACCTTTAATTCTTGAATTATTATCATGATAAAAGTTTGATTGGAAATCACATACATACTATGTAACTTTTACTAATTTTTGATAATTTACTGACTGGCCTACTTCAGGTTAGTTAAGGAGAGTACAGACACCATTTCTAAATTCAATTAATATATTCTACTTGGGGAAAAAAATCAAAGTGTGAAATAATAATATTTTAGTACAAAGCTAAAAGAAGACAGCAGATAACTGATAAATTATTAACAGGAAATGTAAAGTGCTATTCAAATCCAATAAGGGAAAAATTTATCTATGTGGGCTAACAATATGCTTCTCAGCACAGCCTTTGAGTCAGAAAAAAGTTGAGTTCTGCCACTTACTGTAATTACATGAAGTAATATGCTTAACCTCTTTGAGCCTCAATTTCACCACCAATAAAATGGGAATCATAATATTTACCCCATAAAGTTATTATAAGAAATGGATAGACTGTATATGAAACAATTTTGTCATCTATAAAGAGGCTATAAAATAACCATTCAGAAGGTGGTAAAAAGGTTCACATTAAACTGTTACCATTAATTTGAAAAAGCAGAGAGGGTAGGGGTTGGAGGGAAAGATTATTAACTTTTTCCTTACATACTTTCTATTATTTGAACTTTCATAATGCCCCTGTACTAATCTTGCAACCAACAAAATTAAAGCTATATAAATGCTATCTGAAGGGTGCATACCTAGATGTCGCAGACTATTCTAACTGTAAATACTAATAACACTTTATAAATGTTCCTTTATAAATATATAGAAACAAGACTCAGTCCTGGTTTTAGTTTGAGAATTTCTAAAATTATAAAAATTTGCTAGGCTTGGGAATGATAACCAACTGAAACAGTGCTTCCTTTTCATGACATTTTCAAAAAGAGCAAAATCTGTAGTCACCCAAAACCATCCATTGATTCAAACTATCACTTTGGTCAATACCTTTTGAAATAACTGAGTTAAATAACAACAGTACTCAAAGGCAAGTGCCTTTATCACGTTTAACTTTGTTTTTTAGAGCCCATCACAATTTAGATATTTAATTTATAACTTTAAGAAAAGTCCTCAGGTCATTTCTAAGTGAATGCCAAGGGCTTTCCATAAAGGCATGGCAGACTTCTTCCAATTGAACTTGGTCACAAATTAGCATTCCTAATGTTAGAAGTAAGTGTGAGCTCTTTGAGGGCAGGATTCATAACTTTTTCATCTTAATTCCAGTCCCTGGCATTGTGACTAGCACATGAGTTCAGTTCTGTTCAGTTCAGTCGCTCAGTCGTGTCCGACGTGCAAGAGTAAATATTTGTTGAACTATTTGGAAGAAAGTTTTTCTCACTCGGAGGCCCAATGAGATGGGCATATATGCTAAGTGGAACATAACCTGTCTAGTTGTTTTTGTATAAAATCACTTAAAATGCTTCAAAAGCAGTAAAAATAAGTATAAAAGTGAGTTCCTTAAATAAAATGTCATTTAAAAAAACCCTATTTGAGAAACAGATATCTCTTATATTTGAAAAAGCATAGATGTGTGAACTAAGATGAAATCATGGAGCAGATTAATTGGAATCACCTTTCATCAGCCTTACAAAAATTCCCAAGGCATGTTTCATCAATAAAAATGTTCAATAGAGGGCAGAGGAAAGGCTTTCACTGTTTGCGACAGCAACAAGCCCATAGCTGGAGTGCTAGATTCCTGACTGACTATGATCCCTCTGGCTCATGGCTCCTCTATGATGATTTGCGAGTAAACATATACATACTCAAAAAAGACAGATGTAATGAGACATCTCCACATGTAATGAGACTATTACTTTGGGCTTCGCATGGTGGCTCAGACAGTTAAGAATTCGCGGGAGACTTGGGTTTGATCCCTGGGTTGGGAAGATCCCCTGGAGGAGGGCATGGCAACCCACTCCAGTATTCTTGCCAGGAAAATCCCATGGACAGAGGAGCCTGGTGGGCTACAGTCCATGGGGTCACAAAGAGTTGGATACAAACTGAGCAACTAAGCACAGCACAGTCACACTTGCATATTTCTAGCACTATGTAATACTGTGAAGTAATGACAGGGGAAAAAGAAGTTGAGGCACACTGGGCTTGCTCAATCACTATGGAATAAGCCCTGAAAACATAAGCATGGAAGCAGAACTACAATGATAGGAAGTAATCCCTCCAAATTTCCACTGATGATTTAAATCTCTCTATGAATGATGCACCTAATGCTAATATCTTAGTTCCATCCTAAACTGCTGGATAATTCTATTTTAATCTTATTTAATCTCCCTCCTTAGGTGAGCAGGGCTTGTAATAACTTTTGAACCCTTTAATGGTATGTTAATTCAAGAGAAGACATTTAACAACAAGAAAATGCTTTGAGAGAATTCTCACTTGAAGTCTTCTGAAATATTCAATCCAACATATTTTAAAGAGAGAGATTTTTCTGCTTCTAAAAAGTACTGCGGACAGTCAGTAGAAATGAATTTCGTTGGCTGTATTTCTTGAAAGAATTCTAAGTTTCTTAGTTTAGCCACTCAAATTTGGAAGCTATCTAGAAATTTTCTCACATTTTGATCTCTGGAAGGGCTATTAATCAAGCTCTTGTTTGAGGCAACTCAAACTTCAATCAGAATACTATGGACGGGAAGTCAGAGAACTGGACAATCAGAATATTCAACAGAATATATAATTGAAAACATCACCAAGAGAAGAAAAGTAGATGCCAGCAGGCTGATACGTTATAACCTTTGGTCAAGCGGTACTTGGCAAATTTCAACAGATTTAATTAACCAGCGATAAAACTAAGCAGTAGAATACCATTAAAACAAAACAAAAATACTAACACAGAACCAGGAATTACCAGTGAAAAAAACAGTGCTGTACCTAATAGCATGGATCTACCAGAGGTAATTTGTTAGGAGATCGGAGTTGTTATTTCATAGTGGAGGCTTGAAATGAAAACGTTTAAGTTTCTTTAGGTCAAGCTATAGCACAGCGTTCGGAGAGCCAGCCAAAATCGCTGAGGAAGGCCACATGTGGAACTAATTACTCATGGAGAGGCCATGACAAAGAACATTTCTCCAGACTTTTCATGGGGGCTTCACTTTCAGGAAGTTGCTATAATTACTGTTCAAGTCTAGATCAGCCTGCAAGCCGCTGACAGATCCAACAGACAGGAGGAGGAGGAGGGAAAGAGAGAGAGAGAGAGGGAAAAAAAAAAAAATGAACTTATCTGCCCTTTCTGACGAGTGAAATACCAGAAAATAAAGTACCACAGGAAAGCTCAAAAAGGTTTCCAAATGAGCCCTGGCTTCCAGTGTTCAACTTACTGTTTACTTTTTTATCTACCCTCTATCTTCAAATTACTTTTCTAGCCTGGATCGGACAGCAAATTTGTACTTCTACACTAACTCACTTTCAGTTGGCCACAGCAGAACTGTACATCTCGACTCTTTTTTTTTTTTTTTACAGCTTTTCCATACTGGGGCCCACTTCCTGCCCAGTTGAGGAAAAAAATCTGGCCTGAAGATGAAATGACTGCTTAACATTACACTAAAACATCTGGTACCATTTTATGCACAGACCCATGTCTGAGAGCAGGCGATTCCAGCGGTCTCTCCAGCGGCACAGCGCATACCCAAACCTCCCCAGGGTGACATCATCCCATATATGGACTCTCCAGCCCAGCCCTCCCCCTTTTCCTGGTCCTAAATTCATTGCCAGTTCCCCAGTCTGCAGCAAATGTGCCACGTCAAGACTGGAAATCACAGCCCTTGAGTCTCAGTCGGGGCAGCAGAATTCAGGGGGGGAAGCCGAAGGCAACCCCTGGTGCAGGAAGGGAGGCTTTTCCCCAAGACCGGGAGAGGATTTTTAAGTGCATAGTTGGAAGCTTCTGGAGATCCTGCTCCGTCGCCCCAGTGTTCAGACTACCTGTTCAGGACAATGCCGTTGTACAGTAGTCTGCACATTGGTTAGACTGGGCAAGGGAGAGCAACGCCATGGACAGCTGGGGACAAAAGTGGCTGTTTCCAAGGAGGAAGACATTTGTTTGCTCCTTTTTCGAATCTCATATCCAGTGTTTTTCTTCACAGGTTTTGCACAGTAGGGGCCAGGAAGCCCTCGGGGACACTGCCGAGAAAGGACTGCTCGAGGGAAGACCTGTGGGTAAGGCCTTCTTGACTGCTCACCTGGGCTGTGACCAGGAGAGCCCAGGTGGGGAGCCAACAATTTGCTTTCACATGGGAGAGAAACCGAGGCGGGATTGTGACAGACAGGTCTGCGTTTAGTTTTAAAACAGCAACGATGTGTGGTACACTGCGATTTACTAGATGTTGTTCAATTTTGGAAGAGTTTAAGTATTTTCTTAAATTTAAAGGTTTTCCCACTTCAAAATGAAATATGAAAAGACGCCAAACACTTAAGAATAATTTAATGAGGCTGGTTTTGAATTGTTGAAATTGATAATCCAGAGACTTAAAACGTATTTGAATGAGAGCTGAAGTATAACATTTAGCATCCCAGGACTGAATCCATTTTGTCCCAAAGTAAAGAATACTTGCTATTTTAAAAATGCTATCCGAAGAGTGCTTTTCTTAAATTTTATATAATATAAATATCAGGAATAATATTATCTAACAATAAAAGGAGAGGCTGCCAAGAATTTTTGCCTACCAGACAATGCAGATAGGACTGGTCCAGAAAAGAGCACCAACCCAGAACTTATTGAGTCAGCAACCAAATAAATTGGAGAATAAAAACCTCTATATTCAGATATTCCAATATATATCTCTGTATTACATTTTTTTAAAATCTAAGAATGGTTGATAACTGCTGGTCAGCTGAGCCCTCCTGGCTATATTTTACAGTGCTTCTATTTCTCTGAGCACTTAAAATGATAAGGTACTTTGTCTAGAAACCCACTGATAAAAAAGGAATTTGTAAACGAAAGCAAAGTTTTCTTTGGTCAGTTTCCAGCTGTCCTGGGGGTGAAGGAGGGTGGGAGAGGGGGAGGAAGGTGGGAGGGAGGAAAACCCTCAAGCTGAATGTAATCCCAATAGAGAGAATAATGGAGAAAGTCTGGATTGCAATACCTGCAATACGATCCATGCTGAACTTTAGAGATGGGTCCCTTAAAGAACGTTCTGGAAAAAACGTTACTGCCTTAACCCCTATTTATATCTATCCCCAAACAATTCCATATAATGAAAACATCTGTTCTTTAGGCTTTTGTGTGAATGTACCCTCTTTTGTCCTCCTTTAAATTCTGTCATTTTATAGTGATTCCTTAACAAATCCTTTTCCAAATCATACATTTTGCAACAATTCAAACATTGTCACAAGTTCTCGGGCAAAACATTTGATTACCAAAGGTTCCCCCTAGTTATATTTTGTTGAAAGAATTTATTTTAAAAGTTACCACTTTGATCATTCCAAAACTGGTAGAAAAGTTATCTCTTTTATTCATGGTTTTTAGCTAAAACATAAAAAGCAAGGATTTATTACAGCTATTTCTTCCATTTAAATGATTCAGTAGTCATCCTTTTTTTTTTTTTCCTATTGTATCTTGGAGGCTTCCATATTAATTATTTCTAACAGAACAAGTAAGATTTTTTAAATCTGCAGTTTTTTTTTGTTTTGTTTTTGTTTTTAACATAGGAAAACAAAAAAAAATCTATTAGGTAGCTTTACAGGAGTTTATTCTTTCAAGAAACACACTTTTACTATTCGATATAGTTACCAAAGAAGATAAAGTACTTTGGCAATATTTAAGAATTTTCTAATTTGAGGGTTTTTTGTCTTGTGTTTTTACTCCATAGAATAATTGAATTTCCTAACTTGCTTTCATTTCACGTATGTTTAATTTAAATGTCTTTTTTCATATTAAGTGGTATTTTTGCTTTAAAGAAACAAATCACCACTGGTTCCTCACCTATTTTTTCCCTCATGGTGACTTTTAGTCTGGAGACAGAGAGACCCGATGGTGTCCTTGGCCTAAACACAGAAGCAGAAACATTATTAATTTGCAAAAAGCATAGACAAGGAACCCCTGAATGTGCTCGGTGGAGTTCGGGCAGCCTATTTTTGATGCAAGCTTTTAACAAACGGGAAGGAATGATATGTATTTTTAAATTGTATGGATTAAATTAAAAATCCAAAGTAAAAGCTCACTGTATAAACCACTGCCAACTAAAGGAAAGATGGTAGTTTATGCGCTGGTATATATACCAACATGTATAAACATATGTATGGTAAAATAACCTTATCTATTTCCAGGGCAATTAGGATAATGTTTAACTTTATTTTGATATTACTTTGTAAGGAAATATACAAATATTTTAGGAATCAAGGGATCTATTCCAGAGGAAACTAACCAACAATGAACATCCTCTACTAAAACTACCCCTGGAAATAATGGTAAGTGTAAGTATTAAAATAAAATATTGTACATCTTCAGAAAGATAAAATTGTTTGCAAGGCCTGTCCAAACTATACTTCTTAGAAACTTAGTAGTTATTTTGCATTTTAGCACATGGTGATTGATAAGTTAGACTAGTTACTGAGTTAAAATGAGAATTTTTTCCGCTATCTAAGAAAAGGAAATTCAGAGCCTTAGCTTCAACAACATCACTTCTTAATTGAAAAGAATCAATATAAAACAGTTTATTTACATTTTCAACTCCCACTATTTTTTTTTTAAGCCATAGATCTCAAAATCAAAGAAAATTTAGTTATAATGGGACAAAATTTCACACTGATCACTTTCTTGCAGTTGTCAATAGGTTTAATGTCCTTCCTGCTTGGCATTTGAGCTTTCTGCCAAGATACTGTGTTTATATTTTTTAAAAACCAAAATATACTATCTACCCCCACCTCTCACCCTACAGACCACCCAAGTTTTTCACTTTGTGGGAAAGAGTTCTGGCACAAAACTCCTAATGAAGGAATCTTCTTCCTCAACCCCCTTTTTTTCTGGTTGAAGTCTTAAAACTGTTACAGGACATAAAAACGAAATACAATTTGGTAATGCAAAAATGTTCACTTACCCACCAGCATCCACCCTTACTAAAGAGAAGTCAAAGCTTTTGATTACTGTACGAGAGATTTGTTTTTTAAAAACAACCCACTTTCCTCTCTCTACGGAGACTATCTCACCCATCTCAATGTCTAAATAATAACTAAGAGATCATCACTCATAAATACCAACTTAAAATAACTAGAAGTCAGGCTTTAACCTAAGAAAAGACAGGAAATTCCTGCATAAAGATTGAAACTTTCTTATTTGCTTTCTTCTACTTTTTTCACCTTGGTGTGCTACAAATTATGTAGATAGAAATATATGTCAATTGTTTGAAGTGCTCTCATTAAGAATTTTTATCAGTTTTAATAAATAGAGGTAATAAAGTAAATTAAGGAAAATAATTAAATCTTAGTTTTGAATTTCCTGACTTTTTGTGACAACCAGTTTCCTGGAGTTGCTTTGGTTGAATTTTGCTGTAAAAGACTTAGAATAGGATTCATTTTTTGCATTTCTTTCTTAAGGTCATAAATAAAAGACCAAAAAACAGTATATGACCATATATAAAATAGAAGGTATAATAAAATATAAATAGCTCTTTTATATTTTACCTATTTTGAGTGATAATGAATTAATAGTCACTGAACAGTTTAGAAGATAGAAAAAAGTCTGCAATATGTTTTTAGCCTTCCATCTTTTAAAGAAGCTTAGGGGCAGGTTCAATATAACCAAAAAGTTATATGCCACATGCTTACTAAAATTATGCTTTTAAAATTTTTTAGAAATATAAATTGTCCAAAAGGCTTATAAGTAGAATAAAATCATTTTTTAGCAAGATTTTTTCCCCCTGCAAAACAGTTATGGTTTTTCAGACACAAAGATATTGGGATATCTTGTTTTAATAGAATTGCTTCATATTAAAGGATAATATAAACTCACAAATATTTCTTTCTATTTTTTCAGGTTGCATGCATCATTCCTTTAATTGAGCAGAGTTAACTGGATCAAATTATTTATGGGAGAGAGAGGGAAAACTATACAGAATTACAGTAATTTTAAATTTCCACCAATATGCTCTTTGTTAGTGAATCACTCCATAAATATTTTCTGTTGCACTGAAGGCAGCAACAGTAACAAAATAATTCCTTAAGGTATTTGTTTTTGCATACTCTGGCCTTGTAATTATCTAAGTAGCAGCCAAGTTTAGTGATGGTTTTGATTCTGTCAAGAAAAAATAATAAGTCTTCTACTCAGAAGTGATGACCAGAAACAGAATCTGATATTTATTTTTTGAAATTAAATAAATAGAAAGTTGCACTTACCAACTTTTTGTTAAAACTGTACCATATCTAATCATTGCATAAAAATTTAGATGTGTAGAATAGTGTCATTTTTTCAGTCTCTAAAATCTAATTTGTTCTCCATAAACTTTCTCTTCTCTATTTTCGCAGAATTTTACAATTAAAGGGAAATAACAAACTATTTGCTTCCTTAAAATTCTTTGGAAAAAATTCCCTAAGTACACACTCCTTGGACAATAAGGTTTCATTTTGCTCTTTAAGAAATTCTGTTTATTGGAATTTTGACTATCTAGATATTTTATTTTTTAAAGAGCAGAGGAATTTGTTAAATATCTCTAAGGATGTGAATTGATCATTTATATTAAAATAACCACTAGAATTATTCTCAAGTCACCAGAATTAAATTTCCTAACTGTATGTTTATCACTATTAACTCTTTCTTATATGAATTTTAAGGAAAATTTTTAAAGGGTCTGATTTTCCTTTTTGGATATGAAATCAAGTTTCCTTCTCCATGCTTAAGGTACTATTTTGTAACAGCACTGCACTAACATGTCCAAAACACACTGTGAGCATCACTATGAACAACAACCTTTTAGATTATACCCCCTTGATTCATGGCACAGCCCTGTAGTTAATTAAGAGGAGGAGAACTTAAGCTCACAATTGCTTTTTATTTGGTTTTCACATCCATACTCTAAAACTTTGCATTAAAAAGAATATGAGAAATTTAAATAAATTTGTTGCTTAATAAAATATTGATGAAAGTACATTCCCTTGTGAAAATCCCACTGTCAAAGCATCAGATACCAAAGTGCACTGGTTGAACTGTCAAATACTTTAGGGTCATTAATTATTATGAATATGGCTTCCATTTCCATGTAAATGACAAGCTTCTTTTTCATGGGCAAGGTTATGGTACTTATCCATTACCAGAAACATGTATAAACACAGTCTTTATCTTTAACCTCAGTTTTAAAATATGCAGAGTTTTCGTGAAGAGGAAAAACATCTGGTTCAATTACTCTGAACTCTGACTGCATGTGGGCCAGTAGTAATATGAATTGGATTTAAGAATAAACCGTGTGTTTAGTCTTTTTTGTTGTTGTTTTTTCCTGAAAATGTCTGTGAGTTTTCTGTTATGTCAATTATCCATGTTAGCACATTTGGAACAAATGTATCAGTGTACTTTCTGAATAAAGTCAAAAGTCTAACTTGTTTTTAGCTCCATAATGTTTTAATGTTTAATTCTATTGTGTGTTTTTCTCCCTTTCCCCTGACCTTCCAAAATCACCAAATCTGGAAAACAGACTGATTGTATCTGCCCATGAGCAAAGGAAACCCGAAGGAACCAAGGGCCTGGCTGGACGGAGTTGTCATGTGTCTGCCTGTCTACACTTGCTGTGCAGAACATCCGCTCACCTGTACAGCAGGCACAGACAGGCAGTCACATGACAACCCAGCCTGAATGACAACCAGCCATTGAAAGAAAGCAGCCCTCACACCATAGCATCTACACCAAGAGCTACAACCAAAATGAGGGACGCGGGGGCCTGGAGTTTTAATTTGTTGGTTTCTTAACTCGTATGTATTATTATTATTATTCAAATATTGAAACCCACCAAAAGTAAAGTGAGTGGTGCTTATGAAATATAATAAAACCCATTTCTGAAAATATTACTGTGCTTTCTATAGTTCTCTTTTCCTAATTGTTGTCAGTAAATTACTACCCTTGACATTGATTGTACACAGTTTTGCAGCATCCCCTAAATGAATAAAACTTCAGCCTGATGCTTGACAAAGAATAAGTAATTCTAATAATTCTACTCCCAAAACTAAGTTTAGTTTTGGAACTAAACTAAACATCATGACTTTTCAAGAGAAAGAGAGGGAGAAAGGAAAAAGAGTGACGAGATAATATTCCAGGGATCATGTATTTTGAGTTAACAAACTCTGCCAGCGTGGGTCTGGGTAAAACACAGCGAAAAGAGTATTTACTTCCAACATAATTTTCAAATGTATTAGAATAATTGCTTCTTTTGATATATAGAAAGCTGAAATTAAAGCTCTGATATTTCCAAGTGTCACGATGTACGTAAGTTTATTACTGTCATTGTTTAATTAAGAAGGAACTACATTCCTTAAGGTGGTATTTAAGGGGCCAATGAACATTTATTCACTTGGAATACATGCTCCCATTCACTGTAAACTTACAAACTCTTGAAATGTTGAGGCAATTCAATTATTTTCAAAAAGAACAAAGAAAGGCATTAAAGGATATGCAGCGTATATTCTGCCATATCTTTTGAGGAAATATCAAAACTTCAGTTTACACCTTGTGAACTGGATTGAAATGATCAGGGTCAGCCTGTTTATATGAATATTTCAAACATTCAAGGGTAAAAAGCAGGGAGATGGGTAAACTTAGAAATTTTGTCAACTTTGATTGGATTCACTAAAATGTTTTAACTTCAGTATTTAGAAGTAATTTTCCTCTTTCTTAGAAAGATACTGGTCAAGCTTTAAAAAATGTTGCACAAGATTATCAAATTTGGGGGGTTTTCTTAAATCTAAACATTTCAAGTGTATATTTTGGACTACATCAAACTATTTTTATTCAGATATTTCATTTTTAAAATGAAAGATTTAGTCATAAGGCTAAAAACCACCAGGTTCAAAACTTCTATTATTATGTGATATTTTACCAACCTGACACCATAGTTTCTTAAAAATAACAACAATAAAAACAGTGACTGGGTAAAACTAATATATTAAAATATGATTAAAACTAAATTCTTGCATTTATAATCTGGCCTAAGGAAATATGTAATCTGCTAAAATGTGCAACTGCAAAACACATCATGCAATGAAGGTTTTTACCTTAAAGAAGAGTCCCCTGATTAGTAAATAAAGTCCTAAACAATAGTTCACAAAATGTAAAATATAAACAGGAAGACAATATAAAAATGTCTTATAGAATATTTGCATAGAATCACCCAACTATAAATGCTTTACATAACCTGTAGCAAACATATCTGACAGAAGTCCACATGTGGACCCTGCAAGGCAGTGCCAGTGTAGTGCTTGATAGCTCTCTGACTAACACAATAGCTCGGTCAGAACATAAAGGAGATCTTTCCATTCCACCACACTCCCAAGGGAAAGCTAAGGAGGCCAGACCAGCACGTTCATCCAGTAGTAAGTAAGCCACTCCAAGATGATGTTTCAAATAATTTTCCCTTAGAACAGGAGGTTAAAATATTGGTATTATATACATATTTTTATCTAAGCTTGAAAGAATGTCATATATATACATATACATTCATATATATGTATATATTTATAGATATGTAAATCTGTTAAATGAGTTACATTTAAAATTTTTACTCTTCCAAGAAAGAGTAATAGAAAGAGTAATATTTTTCTTCTAATATAAACTTCTGAGTACAACGAATAATACCTATGAGGGAATGGGTTTAAGTCTATAAGTATTTTTAATAAATTTGAGATAGCATTTACTATTATGGTTTGTTGAATATAATACCATCTATTTTTCAAAATTATAAATCTTTGGATAATGCAAGAACTTGGAAATGTTTATATGAAATAATCCTGCATTAAAAAGCATAATATAAGATAGCTTATGTATATGAAAAAGCACACATATAACTGTGATCATGAAGAATTTAAAGTAACATAAATGTTTTAAATCTTAATATTTATTGAGAATTTTTTTAAAGTAAAAATACCTAAGCTCTGGCTAACTAAAACAACTGAGCAAGGAGTGTGACTAGCGTTCACAGGGTCAATCCTGACCTCATCAGAGGGAACAAACAGATCTAGCAGGAAACAGCTAGAAACTTGAAAGTGTAAGTACAAATGGAAAGAGCCAAAGATTTCTATAACTTTTCCGTCTCACAACTTTTGCCATCCAGGGATATAGCTGTCACTTTGTTTCCTATTACCAAAGTTACATGTGTCAACTATTACAGCTACATAATAAAACAATACTAAGTAAATATCCCTACAAGGGAATTCTATAATCTCCTTATCATGCTATCCAAACACATAAACCCACAAAAATGAGGCCTGTAATTTTTGAAGAGTCCAAAGAATGTCCTTATTTCAATGCAAATTTTGGATTATCTTCAATACTGTAAGGTTGGTACATTTCCACTGGAAATACTTCTGCTGAATTACCCTACTTCCCTAGGAGTATTCCCATTATGATTTTAATCTTCATGTTGGCTTACTTAAATGGAAAAAAATATTGACTATGTACTATCATTATTCATAAACTAGATTTTAACTACCATTTACACTTTTTTTATTGATATCAAGAAAAATAAGACTCTTTTTCCTTGAATCAGAATACCCTATTCTAATGTGGGTTTTTTTGGAATATTTTAAATAAAAGCCATCACATTTTTTTCCAAAACTGATTTTAAGTATTAATGTAAGACTATCTGAATCCAAAATCCTTTGAAATGATAGTTTCTATTTTATTCCAATGCCTTGCCCTTTTAAGGGCAATCCCTCCAAAGAACCATGCAAAATATATTTATAATGTATGAAACTGACATTGGGAAATTTATTTTCTGCATAAATTATCTTGATTCCAGGAAGTTATATGATCAGAAGAAAAAAAAATCCATTAACCTTCAATGATGAAAATTAAGAAAAATTTAAGACAGTCTGTCTCTAGTGGTAATTTTACCCTATAATTCAATAATTTGGTTTAGGCACTTGAGATACGAAGATATGATGAATAACTATACTGTGTTTTATTTATTTGCTCAACTGCATCTTCACTCAACCAGTATTCACTTGGCATCACCTATCAGTACCGTCTCCTGGTGGTAGAACATGGTACAAGATAGTGGCTCCTTGTGTCAGGAAGCTTACAATCTAGCAGGAACTTAAGCAATCAACCAATACTTAGCACATGTAATGAGTTTTTGTCATTTTACCATCTAAAAAAAAATTCCCTCAAATTCATCCATTTCTATCAGTTTCCCTCAAACTACCTAGCCCAAGCTGCTGTTACCTCTTACCATATCACAGCAATAGCTTTCTAACAACTCCCCAATCCAGCTTTGTCCCCATCCACTCTACTCTCTACAAACAATTAAAAAGATCTACAAAAATTTCAAATCTTATTATGTGACTCTCCAGCTTAAAAACTTCAAAGACTTGTCATCATTCTTAGGATCAAAATTTATAGAGTCCTTTTCTCTGTTCCAGTCACAGTGGTCTAAATTCAATTTCTTATATTCATCAGGCTCAATCTTGCCTTAGGCATTAATACAAACTTTCTCTGACCATTCAGTTTAATGTCGCCACCCCCCCCCCGCCCCCGCCATGCTGTAAGTCCCATCCCAGATACTTCTTAAATCAAACACATCATTGTATTTATTTTATTCATAGTTTGCAATCTGAATCTCATAGGTGTTCTTGATTATGTTTTCTTTATCAAGAAGTATCCTTCATAAGGGCCTTCCCAGATGGCGCTAGTGGTAAAGAACCTGTCTGCCAATGCAAGAGTCACAAGAGGTGCAGGTTCGATCTCGGGGTTGGGAAGATTCCCTGGAGAAGGGCAGGGCAACCCACTACAGTATTCTTGCCTGGAGAATCCCATGGACAGAGGACCTGGTGGGCCACAGTCCATAGTGTCACAAAGAGTCAGACACAATTTAGGCGATTTAGTACGTGCACACACATCCTTTATAAGAGTGGGAAACTTGTCAACCACTTTATCCTTAGTGACCAGGATAGTGTCTGGTACATAACTGGTGCTCAGAATATATTTGTTGGGAAACAGTCAGGTGATTAGGAGCATAGCACTGACATGTAGTAGCTGGCTAAATTACTCATTCTCTTTGAGTCTCAATCTTCATTTTTAAAATGGAGAATGTACATGAAATATTAACTAGACTCAGTGCCTGGTAAACTACAAATGATAAATGTTAACCATTATCATGATGATCATCATCCAGACCACCATTCAGATGGAAACCTGGGTGTCATGAGTTTAAGCAAGTAGAATGAATAGCAGAGATATTTTTTACAACCACAATTACTTTAGAACTAAGGAGCAACTTGTTAACTGGAAGTCCATTTGGCTTGGTTGAGCATTTTGACTACTCTGGAACGGATGCACATAAAAGAATGAGGAAACACGGAAACACCTTGAGTTTGGGGCAATCCAAACTGACAGCACTGAGTAGAGTGATGGGAAGGGGAGGAGAAAGAGGCCAATGTACTCTCCTGGGGCTGGGCCAGCACAAGGCTAGAGTTGCTAAGTAGGGTGTTTCAAACTGGCTAAAAACTGCTGCGCAGAGGGTTGTCTAATGTTATACTTAAGGTTGTTTGAATTTCTGTATTGCTTCTTCTAACTGTTAGTAAATATAAGTACTACAAATATCTTTATGTTATTATTTTGATAGAAATCAAAAGAACTGAGTAGGATTCATCCAAGACCCCAAGGGATGTATGAGGACATGCAAGCCCACAAATCCAAGCTCTGTCCTCACCCTCATATGCAGATCCTCCTTGACTTGGGGTATACACAATGACAGAATGCCATGGAGAGGATGAACCCAAGAAGAGGCCTACATAGCCCTAAAAATGTGTGCAGGGCCACTTTTGTAATAATGCTAAAGGATAATATGGGCTTCCCTGGTAGCTCAGCTGGTAAAGAATCTGCCTGCAATGCAGGAGATCCCAGTTTGATTCCCAGGGCAGGAAGAACCAATGGAGACGGGATAGGCTACCCACTCTAGCATTCTTGGGCTTCTCTGGTGGCTCAGACAGTAAAGAATCCGCCTGCAATGCAAGAGACCTGGGTTCAATCCCTGGGTTGGGATGATTTCCTGGAAAAGGGTATGGCAACCCATTCCAGTATTCTTGCCTGTAGAGTCCCCATGGACAGAGGAGCCTGAAGGGCTATAGTCCATGGGGTCACAAAGAGTCAGACATGACTGAGCAACTAAGCACAGCACAGCACAAAGAATGTATAGTCAAGCATCCAGTAGATAAATTATGTTTTCCATAAGCACATTGTATTATATAGATTCTCTGAAGATTACAAGTGGAAATAACATTGCCTGGGACATAGGTTAGAAACCTTTCTATTAAGATCATCTGTTAGTAACATTACAAATATCATTACTGTAACATAGAATAATGGTTCAAAACATGCGGTCCACAGATGTTTGAAGGTGTTCATGAATCCATCTAAAACTTAAGGATAGGGTAGTTAGTTACTTTAAGGATAGAGAGAAAGCAGGGAAAATGTTGGGGACCTACTATTACCATCATACCAACTCTAGCTTAAAATTATTACGTGGGGTTATCATGCTATTGCCTCTGCCATCTTGGATAAGAAATCACATAGTTTGATATCACCATCTCTAACTCACAGACTGGAAGAGAGGCGGTATGGAAAAGTCCCACCGAAGAGATAGAATCTGAATTTCCTCTTACCCTCTGAACCATACCATTATCTGCTGAAAAATTCCAGATCCCATACATCTTATCTCACAATAGGAAATGACAAAAAATTGGAAATTAGAAGGCATGTGAGTCAAAGAATGACATTATTGTTCAGTTCAGTTGCTCAGTCATGTCCGACTCTGTGAACCCATGAACCGCAGCATGCCAGGCCTCCCTGTCCATCACCAACTCCTGGAGTCTACCCAAACTCATGTCCATTGAGTTGGTGATGCCATTCAACCATCTCATTCTCTGTCATCCCCCTCTCCTCCTGCCCTCAATCTTTCTCAGCATCAGGGTCTTTTCAAATGAGTCAGATCTTCACATCTACATTATTGTAGGAAGGTGTAATATTACTTGCAATGGTAAGAATAAATATATAAATGTGATACCTAAAAGTTTATAAAGGCACTTGTTAACATATGATTTCTTAGAGTTGTACAAATTCCTTTTGAGGTGATTTGGTCAATAATAGTCCCCATTTGATAAGCTAAAACAGAGGTTCAGAGAAGTTTGACTTGTTCCAACACTGGCAGTTAATCATAGAAAATTCACATTCTCTAGTATCTCACCCTATTCACACCATTGTCTATAGGCTATTTCGTTCAATTAATGCCACCCTGTAAAGAGTTTGAACTATTATTCTTTAATCACAAGAATACTTCATAAGCCATTTACATTTACTACAAACCTGTCATAAGTTAAATAAAACCATATCTATTTATATGACATAATATGCTATTTATTCAACAGCCAACTAGATCATAATGAAAACATATCAGTCTAATTACATAAGAAAGCAGAAATATGAAAGAACATAGAAACAAACAATAATTCTCTATGCTAATTTGAATGTAAGTTATTAAATAAATGACAAACATGTAACTTAATAATATTATTTACAGGGTCACATTTGCTTTACTGAGAGAGAAAAACTACCATGGAACAGGATTTCCAAAATGGGTAAGTACTGATGTGAGAGATATCAGGGGAACAAAATACAAACACTCAACTTACCAACAAACCGACTCCAAAAGTTGAGTAAGAACTCGTGCTTATTTTCACAAAGGAAAATTCTAAATTTGGGGTTTTCAAAGTTGCCCACAGAAATATGTTTAATCCATATCCAGAAGCATAGTTAAGCTATGACAGCAAGGCTGGTATGAAATTTAAGCATCATTTAAAACTGCTACTAAAGGACGGGTGTTGAGGGAACAAATTCAAGAGGCCAGAGACTGATCACTACCTCTAAGCCCCACCCTCCTCACATTTCTCCTGACCTCCTTTCCCCATACCATCTCTTCCAGCCTCATCTCCCAGCAGATGCTAATAACTATTAATTGAATAACACTGAAGAGCAAGGACACAGTGCTGACACCTCCCTTCTGTCCCACCAGCAGGCTCAAAGGTGGCCTGTGGTGGTAGAAAGTGCTAGTAAGAGAAACTGAGCAGAATAGAGAACCAAGGTGACTGTAGCCAAGAGGCAGTAAGATGGGAATGAGTGAGGATGGCTCCAGGGGAATCAGGCTCTGTCCCACTGACACAAAAACTTTGAATATAGGGGTATTGAGTCAGGCATTAATATCTGGAAATTTTCCTACCTGTTTTTTTGAGTAGTTTTTAATGAGAAACAGTATCTATTGACTACAATATAGCTGTATGTGGCCCATCAAGTTGCAACCCTGAACTTGAGCTCTCCTCTCCATCCAGCACAAGCCACCATCTTCTCTTGCTTCAACCACTGATATACTCTTCCAGCTAGTCTCCCTTCTTCTCTTCCTGCCCACCCCACTCCATCCACATACACATTCCATTCCACACATCATGCTCAACCCAGCAGCCAGAGTGATCCTTCTGAAGCAGAAATCCAATCAGGTCACAGGCCGATGGATGGTCTTCAATTATCCTCTGGATAAAATCTGAATCACTGATGAGATACCTCTGATTTTATTTCCTACTTCTTTGTCTTACTCCTCCTCCATCTTAGCGCTAAGCTTCCTGTCCACTCCCACCCTGGAGGGCTCTTCAATACAATCTTCTATACAGTTCATCATTCCAGTCTTTGCTGCAGTGTTACTTCCTTCCAAACACTCAATCTAAAGGTTCCTCCTCCCATCAGTTTCTAGCTCATTGACCTATTTTCTTCAGAGCACTTAATATCTGATTTTGTATTATTAGTCTAGTAGTTAGCTCCATAGGGCACCAGACTTGCCTGTCATTTTCTCTTTTTTCAATACTGTAAACTAGGAAAACAATCCTTTTCTTAACTTTCTTCACCTCAATCATCCCAATCTGTTTCAAGGATCATTGTTACCCACCCCTGCCTCTCAAGACACACACACACAACCACCTTCCACCTTTAATATATACCTTTAATAAAAATGTTCTCTGGCACCCAGTTACTAACTGCACACATGTATTTTCTATTTATTGTAATCAAGTGCTCATGACAGAGCTTCAGCAGCAGAGATTTCGTAAAAAGCTATTCTGAGTTTATAGCAGAGAGGAGGGGCTAAGGGGTGACCATGAGCTCAACAAGCCCTCAAATCCTCTTCCTTCCCTACAGAGAGCATCATGTGCCTTCAAACTGATTTGTTTCAGTACCCACATAGCCAAACAATGACAACAACAAAACCCCTAAAACTGTACTCCAACAGTAGTGGCTAATCTGAGTCTTCAGAGCCCCTGATACTAGCACTCAGGGAAAGCTCAATGCCAGCATGCCTGGAACACATCTTAATAAATCCTCAGTGGGACGAGGTTGACTAGGAAAACTCCAACACCTTGGAGGTTCTTGCCTCCATTTGTGGTTGAAGGCATAAATTCTGGAACCAGACAGCTTATATTTAAATTTCTGCTTTGTCATCAAGCAGTTGTGAGACTTTGGTAAGTGAGTTATTCTCACCAACACCAAGTGTTTTCCATAAGAAAAACTGAACCCAAAGAAATGACTTTTCAAAAGGTTATGTTTTTCCCTTCATTTACTTACCTGAAAAATGAAGATAATTACAGTACTTATCCTTAGGATTATAATGTGGATTAAGTGAGTCATTAGTGAAAGTTGCTCAGTTGTGTCCAACTCTTTGCGACCCCATGAACTATACAGTCTATGGAATTCTCCAGGTCAGAATACGGGAGTGGGTAGCCTTTCCCTTCTTCAGGGGATCTTCCCAACCCAGGGATAGAACCCAGGTCTCCTGTATTGCAGGCAGATTCTTTACCAGCTGAGCCACAAGGGAAGCCCAAGAACACTGGAGTGGGTAGCCTATCCCTTCTCCAGCAGATCTTCTTGACCCAGGAATTGGACCAGGGTCTCCTGCATTGTAGGCAGATTCTTTACCAACTGAGCTATGAGGGAAGCAAATGAGTCATTAATCAATCTAAAACTAAGAATTTCCTGGTGGTCCAGTGTTTAAGAATTCACTTTCCAATGTAGGGAATGTGGGTTTGATCCCTAGTTGGGGAATTAAGATTCCACATGCTGTGGGCCAACTAAGACCATTAAGCGGCAACTAAGACCCGACACAGCCAAAAGTAAATAAGTATATAAAGAAAAAAATAAAAATAAAACTAGTTATAATTATCCTGCTTCTTCAGCAAGGTCTTTTGCTTTCCCTGGAATAACTGAGAGAGACTCAGAGGCCAATCTGTATTCAAATGTACATAAATAATCACCTAAATGCTTATAAGCAAATTGTGTCTAAGAGAAGATTTAGTAGGACAACTGAACACAAAAGAAGATTTTCTATTTCCTGATGTTTATATCTAGGAAGGCATCTCAGATCTCCAGAAGCTATAGTCTGGCGCTTCCACAGAATTAAGAGGGTTATCTAAGCAGCCAGCCCAGGAAAGAAACTTGTGCTAATCCTCAGACTCATGACCAATGTCACATTTGACTGAAGTTAGTGAAATACATGACATAAACATTTGAAATAAAGTTTTTGAGTAGAAATTTCCTTTAGATCTTTCTATAGGATTTGATTTCCTTTTAATTTGGACTTCCCTGGTGGCTCAGACGGTAAAGCGTCTGCCTACAATGTGGGAGACCCAGGTTCAATTCCTGGGTCTGGAAGATCTCCTGGAGAAGGAAATGGCAACCCACTCCAGTATTCTTGCCTGGAAAATCCCATGGACAGAGAAGCCTGGTATGCTACAGTCCATGGGGTCGCAGAGAGTCAGACATGACTGAGCGGCTTCACTTTCACTTTCACTGCAGAAAATGTAGCGGCCCTCAGCGGGTCATCTGATTCTTATTCCACACATTACTGTGCACAAAGCACTTAGAACTAGGCAGGACACAAAGCTTTCCTCCAACAATTTGAGAAAGTACCTTGTAGTGCTTTCAAAAGCTATCAAGCCAAGAGTGGAAGGACTTTTAACTCTGAAATGCTTGCCATTTATAGCCAAACACAACTGACACAATCTCACCTGTAAATAGTTTTGCCATCACAGAATATTCTTAACCAATGTTTGCATGCTGCGTTGTAAGCACCAAAATCTTCTCACCTCAGACCAGAGCTATTAAAATTTCCAAAACACTGCTGAATTTCCATCCATGCCCTCCCAAGTTTACCAGTATCATTTTATAGCACTTTAATGGCTCTGTAAGACTGATTTTCGTGTGTGTGTGCTTTTCTAAATACCAGATTTAAATGAGTAATAAGTCACAGGACCAAAATTATTAACATTTAAAGTGAACCAGAACACCATAATTATCATAATTCATGCTTTTACATAGATATCAAATTCTCAAAGAAAAAATTTGTATAAACAATTATCTGGGACTCACTTGAAGACTAGTGATTTGGACATTTTCAAAAGCCTGTCATTTGAGACAGATGTCACAGCAACAATTTCAAAATGCTTTATTAACTCTGCATCACTGCTATTAACTTTGTTTCTATGATGATCTATTACCTTGAGTATTTTCAAAGCATTATTTAATGAAAATAGCTTTCACTATATCAGTAACTTGCCATTCTCACAAAGAAGGAAGTTTTCAACTACAGGTCCCTAACTCCGTTCCTTTAGGTAAACAAACATGTCAGTACATCACAGCAATAAAAGATATTTGAAGGAACTCCTGTAAAATTTAAAATCTATGAGGAAAAAACAGTGTTTCTTCACACAAACATCCCAAGCCAAGTCTTACTAAATGAAAACCACCAGCATCTCAAAACTATATATCACAATAAAATCAATTCATCTGAAACAGAAGCATTTTAATTTAAAAAATTCTGTCACTTTTGTGACTTACCTCATCATCTTTGTACCAGGACAAACTCTCAGCAGTAAGGACAAACCAGTATCCCTTAGAGCCTCCTTTCATGATGCCAATATTGCTGATGGTTAGCCATCCCTTGCGAATCACCTTCAAGAGAACACAGATCGGCAGAGATGTTTAGTTTAATATAAGCCTATGGGGAACACAAGTCTTGTCCTAAGTTAAAAACAAGATACAAGTTACAGTAAGAACAACATTGTTTCCCCAAAGCTCAACTTCTCTTAAACTATTCAAAATAATATATCTTCCAAAAGCCCAGATAACCAGAGGGAAGTCTCTACCATCAAATGAACAAAATCAAATCAAAATTGCAGATTCGTACGGATGGTGGAAGCACAGAGACTGAAACAGGACTAAAATTCAGCAGATTAAATGCTTGTGCCTGGCCTATTTATGGCACTGCTGCTACAATTAAAATATATTTAGTGATTGGATGAACAACAATAGATTCTCCATGCCCACTGTCTCTTATCCCTGTCCAGCCCACTGGCCCATTTGTTTGCCTGGTTTGCATCTCAGAATTTCACCAGAGACTGGCCACCAAATGGTGAAAAGAAAACACCCAAGCCAACCAATTAGTTCCCTGTTAACAGCTCTGAACGGGCTGAATGGGAGAGAAAGCTGAAACAATACGCTAAAATTAATAGTTTAAAGTTTTTAATGGTGCAGATTTACCCATCTACTTCTGATTGTTTTTGCTAAGCTAAAGAATACCCAGAATCATCATAAAACCTTTAAACAGTGTTTAACTTTTCAAACATTAACAACTTGGATAGAAATTATCTACAAATGGCATTTAACTGAAGATCTTTTTCTCATGGTTGTTGCAAAGTTAAGTTCTGTTTTCCATGTGGCATAGTTTACCATTTCCTCTATGCTAGATAATTCTTGTTGTCACAGAAATGAAATACTACATGGCACTGTAATAGCATTCTAAATATAAAAAATCACCCTATACCTACATGCTCATTATGTTAGACATCCTGAAATAATTTTTTAAATTACTGAATGACTAATGGGTGTCACTTCCTAAAGGTAAATGGAAATACCCTAATAATCGGATTTTATTTTTATATTTATATTTTAAAGTTTTCTAGTTGAAGAAGGAAAGCCAATTCTAGGGAAAACTGTGAGATAAGTTTTCAAGGTCAAGGTCATTATTGATCTTCCAAGACTCATTCCACATTCCCAGTCTCAGTTACCCTTGATTCCCTGTTTCAGTACCTACCAGCATCAGCTATTTTTCCCTTTTTAACTCTACAGACCCCCAGACAGAACCCCATTCAGGCCCACACTAAGGCAGTACGACTGTTTAAAATTACTCCTTCTTATCCTCTGCTTCAGAAAGAAGGAAACAATACTTCTCAAAGTATGGTTTATACCAGCTAATAAAATAAAATGGTTACAGTAAATAACCATTGGGATGCTTTCTAAAAACACAGATTCTTGGGACAACTACAAATCCACATGAATCAGAATAGATACATATGAAACCCAGGAAGCTACAGATTAATACTTTGCAAAGTGAGTCTTTTTCATACTAAAGTTTGAAAACCACTGCATATATACATACAATCAAAATTTCATTTTCCTTACAGCAAATAATCTCATTTAATTTTTAGTAAGAAGGAACTGGTTATTTCCCAGTAAGACTGTTAGCCACACCACCACAGCTTACAAACAGCATACTCAACATAGCCCGCTCAGTGAAAGTATATTCACTATTTCATTTTATCAGGTATCTTGGATAAAGAAGAAGTCTTCCAGATACTCTACAAACTGCAATAAGATAATTTCACCTGTTGATATAACATGCTGGCTTCATTAAGAAGAACCATGAATTCAGTTCAGCAAACATTTGCTAAGAACCTATCATATGTCAGTATGAGAAAGGTGATGATGCTACACCCTGCCCTCAAGAATTTTACAGTTTTATAGGGAATGAAGATCCATAAAGAGATAATTTCAACGTAACAGTGTAACAAGAGATGTATGCTAAGTCAGAGAAGGATACCGGATACAACTTAAGAAATGTTAATAGTTAATAGGCTTTCCTTGGAAACATGGTAGCTCAAAAGAGCCTAACAGAATTCAAATTAGACCAGGAAGTAGTCCTGTCTGCCTGTTTATTTGTTCTCCATAAAGAAGGACAAAAAAAGAACACAATAGAAAAGAGCCACTTCATGCCAAAAATATGAGTTGGGATGAAGAAATTGAGGCTGCAGAGGTAAGTAGGGTAAAGTTAGAGTCAATCCAGTTCAACAGACCCCAAATTCTAGATAAAATTGGCAAAATAAAAATAAATTTCAAGTATACATGTAAATTTATTAAGTATATATGACCATTGTACTACTAAACTGTGTATATCCACAGAAACACACAAAGAAACTTGAAAGTATGATACGAAGATGAAATAAATATTTTATTTTTTTATTTTGTGGGAGAAATCTATTTGTTACGTTTACAACTTTGTTATTGACTTCTCTGTGTCACAGAGTGACAGTACTGGTATTGACTTCTCTGTGTCACAGAGTGACAGTACTGGTATCAACACACATATATAAACACACACACACATATTTTAAATACTAATACATCATAACTGTTTTCTTGTTTTCTAGATAAAAATATGTATTTAGATGTTCTATTACATCCTCCTGCATTCCAGCGAATTTTCCATGCTCCCTGAGGCAAACTAGGTTATGTAAGCTGCCGAAATAACCCAGGTGAGAAATGACCAAGGTGTGAAGTAACATCATGATGAAGAAAGCATAAAGATAAATAAACCTACTGGACAAACACCTAGGAGACAAAATCAGTAGGACTTATGGCTGGATGAAAGGGGGATTAGTGGAAGGAAAGACTCTAGAACTGCACTGTACAGTAGCCACTAACCACATATGGTTATTGAGCCTTAGTGACTAGTTTAATCTCAGATGTGTGGTAAGTGTAAAATGCACAGTGGATTTTGAAAACTTAATACAAAAGAAATGTAAAATATTTCACTAAATGTTTTAAAATGTATCACATGTGAAAATGATAATATGTAAGATATACTGTGTTAAATAAAATGAGGCAGGTGAAATGAATATTAAGAATAGATTTTATTTAACACAGTATATCTTAATATCTTTTATTAACATGGCTTGCATTATATTTTTACTGGACATTGCGCTATTTATTCTAGAATGATTCTGAAACTCCTGGGGCTACCAAATCAGAAGGAGTAGAGGAAGAGAACCAAGTTTTAGAAGTGAGGGAGTTGACAGTGAATTCAGTCAAGACCATGCTGAATATGAAGTATCTGTAGGAAACACATGGGCTTCCCAGGTGGTATTAGTGATAAAGAACCTGCCTGACAATGCAGGAGACATGGGTTTGATTCCTGGGCTGGGAAGATTCCCTGGAGGAAAGCATGGCAACCTACTCCAGTATTCTTGCCCGGAAGATCCGATGGACAGAGAAACCTGGCAGGCTACAGTACATGGAGTCACAAAGAGTTGAACAAGACTGAAGCAACTTAGTATGCATGCGTACGGGAAATACAAATAGATGTGACCTGACCTCTGATGCAAAATGGAAATGTTAGGACTGGACATTAAGACTTGTGAGTCATCAGTATATATACATAAGTGACAAGCATTGATAAAACTGTGTGAAATAGTAGTGGCTCACAGTGGAATCCTTGGGAAAATATAAGGTTGGTGCAAAAGTAATTTCAATTTTGCATTGTTGAACTTTGCCATTTGATATTGGAATATATTCTTGAATAAATGTGGTTAAGTTATACATCATTTTAATGAATATTTATTGCTTTATGTTTTTCGCTAATGAATTACTACTTGCTGTTTATTTTATATGTATTTTACACCTAAGAAATGATGTTACACAAAAAGCAAATTCGAACAATTTTCTTATTCAAGTTCAAAATGAGTCATAAAGCAGTGGAGACAACTCGCAATGTCAACAATCCATTTGACCCAGGAACTGCTAATGGAATGTACAGTGCAGTAGTGGTTCAAGACGCTTCACACGGGAGACGAGAGTCTTGAAGATGAGGAACATAATGGCCAGCCATCGGAAGTTGACAACGGCTAGCTGAGAGGATCATCGAAGCTAATCCTCTCACAACTACATGAGAAGTTGCCCAAGATCTCAACATTGACCTTTCTATGGTCATTTGGCATTTGAAGCAAATTGGAAAGGTGAAAAAAGACTGACTGCCCCGTGAGCTGACTGCAAATCAAAAAATCGGTGTTTTGAAGTGTTGTCTTTTCTTATCCTATGCAACAACAATAAACCACTTCCTGATCGGATTGGGATATGTGATGCAAAATGGATTTTATATGAAACCAGTGATGACCAGCTCAGTGAATGGACCAAGAAGAAGCTCAAAAGCTCTTTCCAAAGCCAAACTTGCACCAAAAAATGGTCATGGTCACTGTTTGGTGGTTTCCTGCCTGTCTGATCCACTACAGCTTTCTGAATCCCTGTGAAACCAATCCATCTGAGAAGTATACTCAGCAAATTGATGAGCTGCACCAAAAATTGCCATGCCCCCAGCCAGCACTGGTCAACAGAAAGGGCCCAATTCTCCACAGCAATGCCCAATAGCATGTCGCACAACCAATGCTTCAAAAGTTGAACAAACTGGGCTACAAAGTTTTGCCTCATCCATCATATTCACCCGAACTGTCACCAACTGACCACTACTTCTTCAGCATCTCAACAACTTTGTATAGGCAAAATGTTTTTACAACCAGGAGGACATGGAAAATGCTTTCCAAGAGTTCATCAAATCCCGAAGCATGGATTTTTATGCTATGGGAATAAACAAACTTATTTCTCATGGACAAAAATGTGTTCATTAAGATGTGTGTGAGCCTAGATATAAAGATTTAGAATTCAGAGTTCAAAACCATTAAGGAAGCCAAAGGCAAGGTGAATTTCAAGGAATGTGTGGCTGGGAGTGTCAGATTCAGCACAGAAAGGGACATGTAAGGTGCAGTGCAGACATCATAGTGTCTTAGCTATGCAAATTGCAGTGAGGTGGTGGGATGAGTCAGAGTTCACTGGGTTGAAAAGTGAATGGGAAGTGAAAAATGAAGACAATGGCTACAGAGAGCTCTTTCTAGAGAAGGAGAAAAGCAAGTTAAAACCAGAATAGACATTGGGTCAAAGGAGGTGCTTTTGTTGTTCTTGCAGTTGCTATTGTTTTTTGATTTGTGGAATTTTTTTCTTTTTTGATATGAGCAAAAATTGGGTACATTTATTGCTTGAGGAGAAATAATAGGACAGGGCAAGAGATACAGAAAAAATGATGTAATGGCAAAGAAGATGGGAGTGGATGAGATGAAGAGCACAGAGAGGGGACTGTCTTTGAACAGGAATGAAGCTGCTTGATCTTGTGAGCCTGGGAGGCTGGAAGAGTGAGGGTAGATGTAGGTTCTCTGCGTGGAAAAGCGCAGAAGGTTGAAAAAGGTTATAGTTGAGCTTTCTATTTCTCTTAATAAGAGAACAGACTGAATTATCTGCAGGAAAGTAAGGATGAGAAGTTGGAAAGAAGGCTTGAGCATAGTGTTAAGCATTGGGACAATCAGTAATTGAATGAGAGACAGCATAATTGGAATTAGTTTAAAGAAAAGAAAAAAGGTTGACAAAACACGGCACTGAAAACCCCTAGAAGATAACACAGGAGAAAATCTAGATGAACCTGGGTAAGATTATGCCTCTTAAGATATAATACCAAAAACACAATCTGTGAAAGAAATAAGTTGGTAATCTGAACTTCATTAAAGATAAAAATGTCTACTCTGCAAAAGACAGGATCAAGAGTGTTAGAAGACAAGCCACAAATAGGGGGAAATGCTTGCAAAAAACATAACTGATAAAGGACTGTTATCCAAAATATACAAACAAATCTTAAAACTTGATAATAAGAAAACAAAAGACCCAATAAAAAATAGGCCAAAGACATTAACATACCTCAACAGATATGCAGATGGCAAATAGGCATATGAAAACATGCTCACTATCAGATGTCATCATTTCTGTCCTTTATTGTGCCCATATTTGCATGATACGTTCCCTGGTATCTCTAATTTTCTGGAAGAGATCTCTAGTCTTTTCCATTTTATTGTTTTCCTCTACTTCTTTGCATTGTTCACTTCCAAAGCCTTTCTTATCTCTCCTTGCTATTCTTTGGAACTCTGCATTCAGATGGATATATCTTTCCTTTTCTCCTTTGACTTTAGCTTCTCTTTTTCCAGCTATTTGTAAGGCCTCCTCACACAAGCATTTTGCCTTCTTGCATTTTTCTTGGGGATAGTTTTGATTACTACATGTTGTACAATGTCATGAACCTCCGTCCATAGTTCTTCAGGCACTATGTCAATCAGATCTAATCCTTTGAATCTATTATCACTTCTACTATAAAATATAGTATAATATAAGTAAATAGAAGGGATTTGATTTAGGTCACATCTAAATGGCTAAGTAGTTTTCCCTACTTTCTTTAATTTAAGTCTGAATTTCGCAATAAGAAGTTCAAGATTTGAGCCACAGTCAGCTCAGATCAATAAAGGACAGAAAGGTATGGACCTCACAGAAGCAGAAGATATTAAGAAGAGGTGGCAAGAATACACAGAAGAACTGTACAAAAAAGATCTTAATGACCCAGAAGACTGCAATGGTGTGATTACTCACCTAGAGCCAGACATTTTGGAGGCCAAGTGGGCCTTAGAAAGCATCACGAAGAAAAAAGTGAGTGGAGGTGAAGAAATTCCAGCTGAACTATTTCATATCATAAAAGATCATGCTGTGAAAGTGTCGCACTCAATATGCCAGCAAATTTGGAAAACTCAGTAGTGGCCACAGGACTGGAAAAAGGTCAGTCTTCATTCCAATCCCAAAGAAGAGCAATGCCAAAGAAGGTTCAAAATACGGCACAACTGCACTCACTTCACAAGCTAGCAAAGTAATGCTCACAATCCTTCAAGCCAGGCTTCAATAGTACGTCAACCGAGAACACCCAGATGTTCAAGCTGGATTTAGAAAAGGCAGAGGAACCAGAGATCAAGTTGCCAACATTTGCTGGATCATAGAAAAAGCAAAAGAATTCCAGAAAAACATTTACTTCTGCTTCATTGACTACGTTAAAAGATTTCACAGTGTCAGTTCAGTTCAGTTCAGTCACTCAGTCATATAGTTCTCTTTGAGACTCATGGACTGCAGAATGCCAGGCTTCCCTGTCCTTCACCAACTCCCAGAGCTTGCTCAAACTGATGTCTATTGAGTTGGTGATGCCATCCAACCATCTCATCCTCTGTCAGCCCCTTCTCCTCCTGCCTTCAATCTTTCCCAGCATTAAGGTCTTTTCTAATGAATCAGCTCTTAGTATCAGGTGGCCAAAGTATTGGAGTTTCACCTTTAACATCAGTCCTTCCAATGAATATTCAAAACTGATATCCTTTAGGATGGACTGGTTTGATTTCCTTTCAGTTCAAGGGACTGTCAAGAGTCTTCTCCCATACCACAGTTCAAAAGCATAAATTCTTTGGCACTCAGCTTTCTTTATGATCCAACTCTAACATCCATATATGACCACTGGAAAAACCTTTGTCTAGCTTTGACTAGACAGACCTTTGTTGGCAAAGTAATGTCTCTGCTTTTTAACATGCTGTCTAGATTGGTAATAGCTTTTCTTCCACGGAGCAAGCATCTTTTAATTTCATGGCTCCAGTCACTATCTACAATGATTTTTGAGCCCAAGGAAATAAAGTCTGTCACTGTTTCCCCATCTATTTGCCATGAAGTGATGGGACCAGATGCCATGATCTTTGTTTTCTCAATGTTGAATTTTAAGCCAGCTTTTTCACTCTCCTCTTTCACTTTTATCAAGAGGCTCTTTAGTTCTTCTTCATTTTCTGCCATAAGGGTGGTATCATCTGCATATCTGAGGTTATTGATATTTCTCCTGGCAATCTTGATTCTAGCTTGTGTTTCATCCAGCCCGGCATTTCGAATGATGTACTCTACATGTAAGTTAAATAAGCAGGTTGATGATATATGGCCTTGACATACTCCTTTCCCAATCTGGAAGTAGTCTGTTGTTCTATGCCCAGATCTAACTGTTGCTTCTTGGTGTCCATACAGATTTCTCAGGAGGTAGGTAAGGTAGTCTGGTATTCTCATCTCTTGAATAATTCTCCGTAGTTTGTTGTGATCCACACAGTCAAAGGCTTTGGCGTAGTCAATAAAGCAGAAATAGATGTTTTTTTCTGGAATTCTCTTGCTTTTTCTATAATCCGACAGCTGTTGGCAATTTCATCTCTGGTTCCTCTTTTAAATCCAGCTTGAACATCTGGAAGTTCTCGGTTTACATACTGCTGATGTCTGGCTTGGAGAATTTTGACCCTTACATTGCTAGTGTGTTGGACAAGTACAATTGTGAGGTAGTTTCAACATTCTTTGGCACTACCTTTCTTTGGGATTTGAATGAAAACTGATCTTTTCCAGTCCTGTGCCCACTGCTGAGTTTTCCAAATTTGCTCGCATATTGAGTGCAGCACTTTAACAGCATCATCTTTTAGGATTTGAAATAGCTCAACTGGAATTCCATCACCTCCACTAGCTTTGACTGTATAGATCACAACAAACTGTGGAAAGTTCTTAAAGAGATGGGAATACCAGACCACCCTACCTGCTTCCTTCTATATGCAGGTCAAGAAGCAACAGTTAGAACTGGACATGGAACAACAGACTGGTTTCAAACTGGTAAAGGAGTACGTCAAGGCTATATATTGTCACCCTGGTTCTTTAACGTATATGCAGAGTACATCATGCGAAATGCCAGGCTGGATGAAGCACAAGCTGGAATCTAGATTGCCGAGAGAAATATCAATAACCTTAGATATGCAGGTGACACCACCCTCATGACAGAAAGCAAAGAGAAACTAAAGAGCCTCTTGATGAAAGTGAAAGAGGAGAGTGAAAAAGCTGGCTTAAAACTCAACATTCAAAAAATGAAGACTATGGCATCTGGTTCCATCATTTCATGGCAAATAGATGGGGAAACAATGGAAACAGTGACAGACTATTTTCTTCGGCTCTAAAATCTCTGCAGATGGTGACTGCAGCAATGAAATTAAAAGATGCTTGCTCCCTGGAAGAAAAACTATGACAAATCTAGATAGTGTATTAAAAAGAAGAGACATCACATTGCCGAGAAAGGTCCATATAATCAAAGCAATGGTTTTCCTGTGGTCATGTATGGATGTGAGTGTTGGACCATAAAGAAGGCTGAGCACCAAAGAATTGATGTTTTTGAACTATGGTGTTGGAGAAGACTCTTGAGAGTCCCTTGGACTGCAAGGAGATCAAATCAGGCAATCCTAAAGGAAATCAACCCTGAATATTCATTGGAAGGACAGATGCTGAAGCTGAAGCTCCAATACTTTGGCCACCTGATGCAAAGAACTGACTCATTTGAAAAGACCCTGATGCTGGGAAAGATTGAGGGCAGGAGGAGAAGGGGACAGCAGAGGATGAGATGGTTGGATGGCATCACCAACCCAATGGACGTGAGTTTGAACAAGATTTGGGAGATGGTGAAGGACAGGGAAACCTGGCATGATGCAATCCATGGGGTCACAAAGAGTCGAACATGACTGAGTGACTAAACAACAACAAAATAGCAGCTTTATTCATAATTGCCAAAACTGGGTAATAACTCAGATGTCCTTCAATAGATGAATGGATAAACAAACCATGGAAAATCCAGATATTGGAATATTTATTATTCGACACTAAAAAGAAATTAGCTATCAAGTCATAAAAAGACATGGAGAAATCTTAAATGCATATTCCCAAGTGAAAGAAGTCAATTTGAAAAGCCTATATTCTGTGTAATTCCAACTATATGAGATTCTGGTAAAGGGAAATCCATGGAGACAATGGGCTTCCCAGATAGCACTAGTGGTAAAGGACCAGCCTGCCTAAGAGACACGTGTTCAACCCCTGGATAGGGCAGATCCCCTGGAGAAGGGCATAGCAACCCACTCCGGTATTCGTGCCTGGAGAATCCCAGGGGCAGAGGAGACTGACAGTCTACAGTCCATGAGATCAGTAGCTGTCAAGGGTCGGGTGGGAAAAGGGAGAGATACATAGGCAGAGTATATAGGGTTTTTAGGACTTGCCTGGTGGCTCAGAGGTAAAGAATCTGCCTGCAATGTGGGAGACGTAGGAGGATCCCCTGGAGAAGGAAATGGCAACCCACTCTAGTGTTCTTGCCTGGGAAATCCCACAGATAGAGGAGCCTGGCAGGCTAGAGCCCATGGGGTCACTAAGATCAGACACAACTGGGTGACTAACACACAGACATAGAATTTTTAGGGCATTGAATATACTCTGATGCTATATGATATATATCATTATATGTTTCTCCAAACTCAAAGAATGTATAACACCAACAGTGAACCGGAAGGTAAACTATGGACTTTGGGTGATTATGATGTGTCCATGTAGGTTCATCTTTGGTTTAACAAAAAATGTACCACTCTGGTGAGTGATGTTGATAATGAGGGAGGTTATATATGTGTGAGCACAAAGGAAATATGAAGAAAATCTCCGTTTCTGCTTCTCAATTTTGTTGTAAACCTAAAACTTCTCTAAAAACATAAGGTCTTAAAAATAATGGCTGAAAGCTGAGTGTAAATACCATAAACTGCAGGCCCACAATCAGCAATTACATTATCATCTCTAAAAGCGCTCTGCACACCTGATGTAGAAAGTGAATGTAACTGGGAATTGATCCAGTGTTCTAGACCCAAGTGACCAAAGTTCATGGATGTAAAGATGTTGAAGGTTTTCAGCAAGAGAGCAATTTAGGTGATCATCCATTTGATCTAAGCCAGGCAGAGAAATGAGGCCAGGAGGGAGCTAATAGAGAGGCAGAAAATAACAACAAAAAAGGCAGGTACTACATTGATCAGGTGTCCCCAACCCTGAGGTCATGGGCCAATAATGGTTTATGGCCTGTTAGGAACCAGGTAGCACAGCAGAAAGTGAGTGGTGAGTGAGCAAATGAAGCTTCATCTGTGGGTCCCCAGCGCTCCCATTATCACTGGAACCATCCACTCCCTTCCCACGTCCATGGAAAAATTGTCTTCCATGAAACTGGTCTCTGGTGCCAAAAAAGTTGGGAACTGCTGATGTAGGTAAAGGCAAAAATAGAGTTTGGAGAATTTAAGATGATGTGAAGCAATGAATTGCTTGATCTTATTGGCATCACTGGATTCACCTGTCAAAGATGCACTATTTCTAGAAGTATTGACCGTTATAAGCAAAATGGATATTTTATTAAACATCATTTAGTTCAGTGGATATAGTCAACTGAGCTTTATGGAAATTATGAAGTACTGCTCCTGCTAAGTCACTTCAGTCGTGTCCAACTCTGTGCGACCCCATAGACGGCAGCCCACCAGGCACTCCCGTCCCTGGGATTCTCCAGGCAAGAACACTGGAGTGGGTTGCCATTTCCTTCTCCAATGCAGGAAAGTGAGAGTGAAGTCGCTCAGTTGTGTCCGACTCTTAGCAACCCCATGGACTGCAGCCCACCAGGCTCCTCCGTCCATGGGATTTTCCAGGCAAGAATACTGGAGTGTGGTGCCATTGCCTTCTCTGATGATGTACTGATAATAGCTAAAATTAAATTTGCAAAGTCTCCATGGGATTTCCAGACAAGAATACTGCAGTGGGTTGCCATTTCCTCCTCCAGGGGATCTTGCCAATGCAGTAATCATACACACATCTCTATGTGTGATATTATGTGTGTCTCTTACTTTCTATGACATAAGTCATTTTAATTACAATAGGCTTTCTCACTTGGAAAGAAAAGGAGGATTATAATTACAGTTGCCATGCTGTGAGTACACGTGGCCCACATCCCTTCACAGGAATCCCATGGAAGTGTGTTCAGAGCTGAATGCTGTCAGCAAGCAGTTGTCATAAAAATGTTTAAGAAGCTCTAGTCCAATCCCAACCCCTCGTAGGGTAGGGGGCGGGGGGAAGCATATTGGTCACAAATGAACTTACCCCCTCAATGACAAACAACTCAAAGTAAGAATTAAGAAAGAGAAATTCCTAATGTACTTTTCCACAGAAGAATTGAAGGGGAGAAAAATCACAAAATCAAGGAGAAATACTGGAACAAAACAAGAAAAGACAAGTATTAAGGAAAACTGGTCAAAACACAAGAGATACAAATACTAAAGGGAAATTAATAGAACAAAACAAAGTGAAGGAGCAAGAAAAGGCAAAGACTAATAAAATTTTAAAAGAACATTAAGACAAATGGGATTGACTGTGGTCTCTTCATAGAAAAAGATATAATACATTAATTTGGTATTCAAATTTAAGATTACCAAAATAAATCCATCATTTGGTACAATAACCATTTACAGCCTCTTCGTGTTTGACGATCAAATTCTGTCTTGAGTGTCCAAGTAAACAAGACCATAAATATATGACTGGAAGGGACCTTGAGAGCTGAAAGGGCATGTCCTATTTGTAAGGCTTGAGGCAAACCATCTTTAAATATTTATCTCTATAAATATGACCCAAGCTTCTTTTGCCAAATACAGATACTTAGAAAGTGGAAGAGGGAAAGTGGAGTGGCCTACCCCTCTCCTTAGTGGTGAGCCTGTATGTTCTAGTTAGCTCCTCCATGCCATGAAGTCAGGCCCTGTCAGGGTTGGCAAAATCTGTATCTTAGGGACAACTTCAGACTTCAACATCTGTCTGGCACACTGGATCATAAAATTAAAACACAAGACAAGGAATAAAATTATGGGAAGAAAACAGTACATGTGGAAAAGCTTTGGGCCTTGAACTTTGTGAGCAGGGCATTCTGACCTTGGCTTAAGTTATGGTAGACCATACAAGTTTTTCTCAGCTTGGCAGCTGGCTTTTAACTGTTGCAGCCTGTATGTGGAGGTTGTAACCACAGACTTTCATATTTCAATTCTGGGAGATTACAAAAGGCTTTAACCATAGGTGAGTAGCTGCTTCTATAAAGGTAGTTCACACACCGCAGGGCTAACATTGGGGGATGTACAAAACTTCAGAGGCCCAGCAAGGGCACAGGCCAGGCAGATCAACTGGCTAGTTAGGAGGGACCTACCTTTGAGAACACAGGCCTCCTCAGGACATAGGCTGCTTATCCTTGAATTTGGCCAACAGAGATTTTCCTAAACAGGTGTGCCTGGGGCAAGAATTCAACTCTAGGGAGAAAAGTCTTTCTAAATAAAGGCCTGATAGACTTCAGGAGGGAGAATTAGACTTGCTATGTTTAAACTGTACTGCAGTTGAGGTTCATATATATTAACATCACAGAGAACTCGAAGGTCTAGCTTTAGTTTATTGGGTTGGCCAAAAAGTTCGGCTAGTGAATGTGTTGTTCAATTAGGTTCTTGGTGAAAAAGAAAAATATCTTTATTTTTTTACATAAAACTGAACGAACTTTTTGGCCAGTCCAGTGTTCGTGGGCAGAGAGGGGAGTAGGAAGGGTTAGGGGCTTCCCACATGGTGCTACAGTAAAGAACCAGCCTGCCAATGCAGGAGATATAAGAGTCATGGGTTCGATCCCTGGATGAGGAAGATCCCCTGGAGGAGGACAAGGCAACCTTGAATACTCCAGTATTCTTGCCTGGAGAATCCCATGGACAGAGGAGCCTGGCGAGCTATGGTCCATACGGTCGCACAGTCAGACACTACTGATGCAACTGAGCACACACGCATGCAGGAAGGGTTAGATTAGCTGCCCTCAGTGCCATCCTTTACCCCAGGCCAGGGCAAGAAGGGAACTGTGGACGGCTGCTCTTAACTGTGCTGCTTATTTAGACTCAAGAGTCAATTCCACACCCCTACCCCAGCACATGTTCTCCAACTTCTCTGGCTTCATCATCTAAGCAGAAGAAAATCTCCTTAAGGCTTCTAGATAAATTATATAACAAGCAGAGAAACAAAAGCCAAAGGGAAGTAAAAATTACGTTTTAAATATGCTTCACAGGAGAGAAAGGTAACTCAGATATGACCCGGTAACTGGGTCTGCCATGGTTGCAAAGTCCTAAACTTTGAAATAGCAATGTTTCAAGCTTTCTTCTCCAAGACTAAATATGTGGATGGTTTTCCCTCTTTATGCACAGAGCAGCAATATTTAACTTACAGAGAGATCTCCCCCAATACATTTATAGGTTCACAAACTAGAAGAAAAAATGATTGACAGTAGGGTAGGGCTAAAACCAGCAAGATTTGCTGTCTACCCTCTTAATTCATACCTCTGAAAGTTTGCTGTCATCAGTGCCTATATCTAGGGAAAAGGTCTAGAAATATAACATAACCTGAGATAATTTTAAAGGCTAAAGAGTCTATTTGTCTTATTAAATTTGGTTGTGGCAGAGCTGATGCTGGGATTATCTTTTCTGTGCCCTCTTTGCTTTATTTATGAAGTAAGGAACACAAGAGACTATTTCAACTTCAAAAGCCCAGAAGGAACAACCCATTTTATGGAGGCCAGATTATGTTATGGAGACCAGCAGGTACAGCTGCTGAAAGAACTCCAACTCCACCTGGGCAACAGAGACCCAGAAAGGAAGAATTGCAGGATGACTTTAATATGATGTTCCACAGCTATTTCAGACTTCGCAAATTCCTTCGGAAATGTAATCTTTGGACTTGAATTTCTGAGAATTTCATAGTACAAGGGGGCTCATCATCACAAGGAGGATATGTCTATTTTGTTGAGATTTTATTACTGGGTGCGATGCTTTATATTATTGATATCATGTGATCACTGCAGAATCTTCGATAGGCTAGGGGGAAAATATGGCTGCATGTAATTTGAAATAGGAAATAAAATAGGGAGGAAACATGTGACCTGGAGCACAAACCATGCCTTGGAGTGAACTTTATTCATGAGCCATCTAGACCCATGTCAGAACCCTCTATCCACTAGTGGTCCGAGGAGGATGTCCAGACAAGCCATGATTAGCTTTGGAGGAAATGCTTCTAGAAAGTAGTAGCAGGGCTGACAGACTGTTGATCTCTTCCCCCAAAGGAGGCTAGCCACACCCTTAGTTAACCACTAATTTAATGGTTAAACTCAATGGAATAAAAGGTGGAGGAAGGCTGAGGAATCCCTCAAGGGGTAGGAGGATAAAGACGGCACACCTGTTGTTTCCTCACTCGTTCCAGCCATGGAGGAGGAAGGTGACTTCTCAGACTGGGAAATCTAGACGAATAAATAGAGAAGTATAGTTCCAGGGCTATTCCCTCCCCCACTCTCTCCCCTATTCAACTTCGGAGCTAGCCTGCCCACAGAAAGCACACCCTGAGGAAGAAAGCAGTTCAGGCGTGCAATTTTTTTTTTTATAAACTATATTGTTCAAAGTGTACAAATTAAGTTTTGACATAATGTTTATATCTTTTAAACCATCTCTAGAAATCAAGATGGTAACATTTTTATCATTCCCAACAGTCTGTTCATAACCCCTTGGTGTTGCCACCTCCCAGCCCTCTCTTGTTTTTTGGTTTTTTTTAGACTGTTTTTTTTTTTTTTTTAATTGGAGGCTATTAAATACTTTACAATATTGTGTATTTTGCTGGTTTTATTGTGGTTTAACAATATAAGTGGCTTCTGCCATATATTGACATGAATCAGCCATGGGTGTACATGTGTTCCCCAACCTGAGCCCCCCCTCCCACCTCTCTCCCCATCCCATCCCACAGGGTCATCCCAATGTATCAGCCCTGAGCACCTGTATCATGCATCGAACCTCGACTGGCAATCTGTTTCACATACGGTAATATACATGTTTGAATGCTATTCTCTCAAATCATCCCACAGACCACAGAGTCCAAAAGACTGTTCTATACATCTGTGTCTCTTTTGCTGTCTTGCATATAGGGTCATCGTACCATCTTTCTAAATTCCATATACATGTGTTAGTATACTGTATTGGTGTTTTTCTTTCTGACTTACTTCACTCTGTATAATAGGCTCCAGTTTCATCCACCTCATTAGAACAGATTCAAATGCATTCTTTCTAATGGCTGAGTAATATTCCATTGTTTATATGTACCACAGCTTTCTTATCCATTCATCTGCTGATGGATATCTAGGTTGCTTCCATGTCCTGGCTATTGTAAACAGTGCTGCAATGAACATTGAGGTACATGTGTCTCTTTCAATTCTGGTTTCCTCGGTGTGTATGCCCAGCAGTGGGATTGCTGGGTGGTATGGCAGTTCTATTTCCAGTTTTTTAAGGGATCTCCACACTGTTCTCCATAGTGGCTGTACTAGTTTTCATTCCCACAAACAGTGTAAAAGGGTTCCTTTCTCTCGACACCCTCTCCAGCTCTTATTGTTTATAGACTTTTTGATAGTAGCCATTCTGACTGGTCGGTCACATGTGCAATTTTAAGAGATAAGTTTAATTAATTCAGGGAAGTGTTCAAAGGTTTTTCTCACCTAAAACACTTGATAAGTCAGTCAACCAACAAGGATGGAATGCCTATGATGGACCAAGAACTGGGAGAGGAGCTCTGCCCCTTTGTCCACAGATGAGAGCAAATGTGACAATGCCCAGGTGAGTCTCACCAGTGGGCTGACGTAATGTGAAAAATACAAACTTATGACTGGGATAAAGAAGCTGTGAAAACAAGTAAAGTAAAGTATACATAAAGGGATTTAAAGAATAATCAAATTAAAATACAAAATAATCAAATATTTGTTGAAATATTGTTTTGTTCTCAAGATTCTATAAAGTACTACTATGAATGAATTGACTAACTGACATTTTTATGTTTGGATGTTACTTCCATGGATTTAACTTTCTAGGAAATCAGAGCATGGAGTTTTGTAAGGGTCTGAAATAAATAAAGCATACAGTTTGACACCATTTCTAGGAATTCAAAAAAATAATATCTAACATTTACTAAACACTAGGACATGAGTTTGAGTGAACTCCAGGAGTTGGTGATGGACAGGGAGGCCTGGCGTGCTGTGATTCATGCAGTCGCAAAGAGTCAGACATGACTGAGTGACTGAACTGAACTGAACTGAACTGAAACACTACTCTGTGCCAGGAATTGTGCTAAGAGCTCCGTGTGTATTATTTCTTTTAATCCACACAGTATCCTTTGAGAGAGGTATTATTTTCCTGGGAAAGATTGAAGGCAGGAAAAGTGGACGACAGAGGATGAGATGGTTGGATGGCATCACCAACTTGATAGACTTGAGTTTGAGCAAGCTCTGGGAGATGGTGAAGGACTGGGAATCCTGGCATGCTGCAGAACGTGAGGTCACTAAGAGTCAGACATGACTAAGCAACTGAACTGATTATTTCCTTATGTGACAAATAAGAAAACTACAGTCAGGTTCCTATCACATTGCCAACAGGCTTTCTTCCATTTTTCTCCACTTTGCAGAGCACACTCTGAGAATTTAGAACCTTAGTATGTGAATAAAATATTCTCAGTGGTAGTCTGATTTCAGAGATATAGTCCTTAATCCATAGCACATACAAAGATGTTGGCAACAGTACAGTGTCTAAGAGCAAACAATGGGAAACAACCTATTTGCCTAACTGGAAACTGGTTAAAAGATTATGATATAATCATCTGATATTAAGCTAAGAACAAACACCTACTCTATAATGTGAGAGCTGTGCAGGGCTGGAGTGGCTGTGGGGAGATACCCCACGTCCAAGGGCAGAGAAGCCCCAGCAAGATGGTAGGTGCTGGAGCAGCAGCTATGTGGCACTGAAGCAACTTTGAGGAGATATCCCACATCCAAGGGCAAAGGAGACCCAGCAAGACAGTAGGAGGGGTGAAGTTGCATTTAGAAATCAAAGCCCATACCCGCCAGAGATGCTCAGAGTGCTCAAACAAACCTTGTACACACCAGGACCCTGTGACCCCACAGAGAGTGAGACAGAACTGCATTTGAGTGTCTTCTGTGAAGGTATGGGTCAGCAGTGGACTGCCACAGGGGTGGGGGCTCGGGGTGCAATAGACTTGGGTATGGCATAAGCCCTCTTGGAGGAAGTCACCATTAGCCCCACCATAGAGCTGTCAGAACTTACACAGGACTGAGAAACAGACTCTTAGAGGGCACAAACAGAACCTTGTGCAAACCAGGACCCAGGAAAAAGGAGCAGTGACCCCATAAGAGATTGACCCAGACTTGCCTGTGAGTGTCTAAGAGTCTCCAGCAGAGGCATGGGTCGGCAGTGGCCTGCTGCAGG